>NC_056751.1:334596907-334729407 GCF_019279795.1 Protopterus annectens | reverse complement strand
TTAAGAAGTTCAAATACCTTCTTTGTTACAGCAAATTCTAAATGCTGATCTAGAATTATTAAAGTGAAATAGTCTTCCTAAGCTGTTATTGCATGCTTACTATCATTACAATTGTTTAGATACTCATATTCTATTCCTGTCATATACTTTTGTATAAGTATTGTCTTTCAAACAACTAGGAAATCTCATATTCTCAAGAAGATCTTCATTTTGATTGATGCCGATAATGTGTTGCAAATACTTGTTTTTAATAGTCAATAAACGGTTATAAGCCAAACAGATTCTCATTGAAAATGTAATCCAGTTAAGCTAATATTTTCTGATTCAAAACTTCTGTTATAGTTTTATATTTAACATTTATGGTATAAATGGTTAGATAATGACTGGCTTCATTTTTCTATATTTTTCCTTTAAATATGAATTATTTATACATTACTGAGTCAGAAAAAATATGATATATGGTATAAGATGAGAACAATCTAGGAAAAAAATAATGATTAAACTGAGTATGCTGGCCAAGAATTCAGTTACTTATTTTTCTAAAAAAAAATTATAGACAAACTAATCTCATTTAGAGTAAATGGAAAACTTAATATTCACAGTTGTTTTAGATATTAATTAAATTGCATCATTATTATTATTATATCAAGTACATCAGTGTTAGCTTCTTATTTATCTCTAGAACATTTTCATAGCTGTTTAATATCATCTGGTTCATTTTACTTGATTCTGTGATATAAATGGTCAGGCCATTTTTCAAGTGGTTTTATAATTTCTAAATTTATGTTTCCTGCATTGCCTAGAAAAAGATTTTCCAGATTTATTCTGAAAAAATGCATTCATATTTGAAGTCCGGATCACTCTCTCATGTGATATTAAGGACATAATTAATTTGCTGTAAGAAATTGTCTTTTTCATTCTAAACATATATTTGCCAGTTTTTGGAATCAGTAATGTAGAATATAATTCGGTATTGTTTTTTTAAATTGCCTACAAGTCATACCTTTTATCATAATTGAAAAAAAATATTGCATTAAAGCATCTCATGTTGTATTTTTTGGAACTTGATGGATTATATTATTTTCCAAATAATCTGAAATAACTTAATTTAGAAATTTTGCAAAGTTGCAATCTCCTAAGTAGATAATATTAAAATACCTGTACCATAAATTAATAGTTGTTACTGCTGGAGAGTTGGTAGAGTATTTCAGAGTAGGAAAAGCAAAGCACATAACATTTTGAAACTTCCTCCTTGAATACCTAGAGTGGCTATTGATGGCTCTAAATACTTTTTTGATTCAATAGAAAAAAAAACAATAACTCTTTGATAGGTAAGCACTGTAATTTTATTACCAGAAGATATATATTTACTATATATACTTCACGTGTTACTGATATTTTGGAGTTTGAAGAGAATTAATATAGAAAAAAATTAATGGTAACAAGTGCTGCAGTCATTATCACCATCATCATCAACATCCCCTTTTTCCGCTTTCAGCATGGGGTTAGGGAGCCACATCAAGTATAACCACTTCTTTTGATTCAGTGTCACTCCTACTTTTTCCAACAGTCACACATGACTTTTGTTGGTCTTGTCTCAAACAATCCACTTCTCTTGCCCTCTTCCTGTCCCTCTCAAATCTTCTTCCTCAAATTATCTTCTGCACAAACCACCATATTCTGTTCTCTTTGACCTTCTCTTCAGTTAAAGATACTTTGGTTTCTGCTCTGATGTCCTTATTTCTTTATCTGTCCCACAGTGTGCGTAATACCATCCTATCAAACACTTCATCTCTATCACCTCTAGCTTCCTCAACTGCTCTGTCTTTATTGCCTAGGTTTCTGTCCCACACTAGTACTGGCCACACTACTGTTTTGTCCATGTTACGTTTTAGCTTCTTAGGCATTTTTCTGTCACACAATGCCACTGACACTTTGTGCCAGATGGCTGCAGCCCTTATGCTTTGACTTCCTGATTCAGAATTTCCCCTTCTCCAAAACTAATCCTCCTAGATATTATTTATTTTTTATTCTATTTGAAATTTGTTAACTGGGTTAGTCCGACTGAGCTGCAGAGCACTTTTTCAGTGGAGACCCGAGGAAAAAAGCTCCGCAGATAAACAAATACAAAAACAAAACATCACACAATATTAACATACAAGTGTATATACACAGTAGAAGCAGAATACAACTTATAACTGAACATGTTAGAATACAATAGTAATACTGAGGGTTTAAGCAGCCACGGTACATATTTAGTATATAAAATATAATATAAAAAGTTAGATTATATCTAACAATTACCATCAGAGAGAAATTCAAGGTTGGTAGAATATCATAAAGACCTTAATGAGTAGTTGTGGTAAAGTGTGCGAGCTGAGAGGGGAGGGGAAGAGGAGAGGGAGTAGTTTAGGTGGGAGTGGGACAAGGACAGGGCCATGAATTAGTAAATAAGTCCTTTAGAAGTTTTTTAAAGTTAAGGAAGTTGCTGTTTGTTCTTCGAGAAAGGGGAAGTTTGTTACGGGCATTGGCGACGGAGTGGCTGTATAAAAGTCTGCCAATATTTTTATTGGGTTTGTAGATGTCTAAGAGGTGTAGGTCTGTGCTGTGTAAGTTTAGCTTAGGAGAGTAGGGAGGGATGAGGTCTGTGAGGGCAGGAGGATTGATTTAAGATAGTGTGTATGAGGTGGAGTTGGGGAAGAAGGAGTTGGTTATGGAGCTCAAGCCATTGTAGGTTTTTTAAAGCTATGCAGTGGTGAGATTGATACGGAAGTCTGGCAGGTATTCTGTCTATTTTGTTTTATGTGGTTTTAAGTCTAGCTAATAGAGTGAATTGAACATTGGTGAGAATAGGGGCTTCATAGAGTAAGGCTGGGAAAAGGAAAGTCGGTGCTAGAGAACGTTTGGTGCTAATAGTGAGGTCGTTGTTATGTCTGTATAAGAGACCAAATTTTTAGTGGGTTTTTTTGGTGGCTTGCTGAATGTGTATGTCAGACTTTAGTTGGCCATCTATGATTATGCCCAGAAGTTTAGTCAGTGGTTCAACAGAGATAAGTGTATTATTAAGAGAAAATACTGTGAAGGCATTTTTATGTTGCTGTAGTGATTTGGGGAGGGAGAGTAGAAGTTTTATTTTTTTAGGATTGAGAAATAGTTGATTATTGGTCAGCCATTTTTTGACTGAAAGGAGGGAATCTTAAGTAGGAGCAAGGAGGTAGGGAAAGTTATCAGAGCACAAGATAATACTGGAGTCGTTTGCATATTGTAGTAGTGAGGAGTTTGGACAGGAAGTGTGTAGGTTATTTGTAAAGATATTAAAAAGGAGAGGTCCAAGGACTGACCCTTGGGGGACACCTGTTTGGACTGGGAGGATGGTGGGAGGAGGCAGAAAGCCATTTGACAGATTGGAGTCTGTTGGAGAGGTAACTGGAGAACCACAGTATAGTACAAGAGGAGAGGTTAAGGGAAGAAGGTTTTGAGAATTGCAGAGTATGGGAAATGATGTCAAAGGCTTCAGATAGATCAAGGAATAGGCATGAGGCTAGTCTGTTATTGTCCCTTGCTCTGGCGATATTCTGTATAAATGAAATGAGAGCTGTAGAGGTGCTGTGGTTAGGACAGAAACCATGTTGGGTAGGAGTTAACAGGTTGTCTTGTATGATGTGTTTGAGAAGATATTCAAAGCATTTACCCTGTTTTACTATTTTCCCTTCTATCTCACTTTTCTGATTTCTACGTATTTGCTGCCATGCCAACTGACTTGACTATACTCAGTTTCATTCTGTATGCCTTCAGTTTTGCATTCCATTCCCCTATTGTTTGCTGATGTTCTTTTTCAGAGTTTGCTTGTAATACTACATTGTCTGTATACAACAGCTTTGTTGATCTGTCCTCTTCAATCTATTTGCTATATTAGTAGTCCATCACTGATATGAGCAGCAGTGGACTGAACCCTGATGTACATATAATCCCATTGGGAACCCCTCTATGAGTCCGAAAAGTATTTTTAGTTGTGTCATTGGGGCCTTGTACACAGTTTGCAGTAATTCTACCAATGTTTCTGGGACTTTCAACTATCACACGACTGTCTAAATCAGTTTTCTTGAGACCTTCTCATATGCTTTCTCCAATTCTAGGAATGCCTAATTGGGCCCTTTCTTCATCTTTAGCTTCTTCTCAGCTATCTCTTTCATTGCACACATTGGGTCAGTTGTGCTGCATCCTGATCAGAATCCAAACAGCTCATTTCCCATCTTACTTTCTACTAGTCTGCATATTTCCTTACCAATCAACTCCTCCATGACCTTTCATGCAGTGTGACAGACATTTGATACCTCTGTACCGACCACATTTGTACATGTCCATTTGTTTTTGTTTTCCACTTGCCAGACAAAAGTCTAGAATGGCATCCCCCTTCTTTATTCATGTTGTCAACTCCCATGTAAGCCCTGGCAGTCATCATATCTTGCTTTGTCTGTCCATATATGAGCATTCAGGTCCTCCATTATTAATATCAGTTCATGTTGTCATGCTTTATCTAGTAGGTCCTGTAGCTGTTGCCTGAATACTCATTGTCATAACCCTGCTGTGTGGCATAGGCTGACAGTATGAATTCTGCCCTATCCTTACAATGGAATCTGATTGCCCTAAGCCTGACACTAATTCTGATGACATCCCTTACTATTTTTTTAAGCCAGTCCCTCACCACAATTCCCACACCATTTCTAGTCTGTCCTCACCCTGAGTAGTAGACTTTGGATTCCCAAGCCAAGTGGAATTTTGCTGCATTGCCCTTCCATTTTCTCTTCTGGATAAATAAAATATTCAGCCCCCTCCTTACAATCATGTCATCCACTTCAAAGCTGCATTCTGTCAGTGAACCTAAACTGAGTGTAGCATACCTTAGTTCATGTCCGGCAGATTGATTGGCTTTATGTCCAACTTTCTCTTGATAGAGCTATCCCAGGTTACCCAAGCTGGGCAACTGGACACCAGTAGGCTAGTAGCTTATTGACCTGTGGCTTTTGGGCTTCATGGCAAGCACACACTGGTGAAAAGAGGTTCACAGATCCCTCCCACCATTAACATGGGTCCCAGTTATAAAACTAGAGTAGTCTGGGTCCTCAAACCATTTATTATTCATAAATAACAATGCCCATTTTTGACAACATAAGTCAAAGTGACCAAATCCCCTAGAGCCATATTTTACAGCACTGAATGGCTAGCTCTGACATGGTGTGCAGTCTGTGACCCATTTTCTCCAGGCTAGAGGATACAACTTACCAAAAAACTAACGGTTGTTCTATACTCCTCTTTCCCCAATAAGGACCACCTAAAGTCTGTGCTGCTGCCCACTACTCCATTTAATTTTTTGGGTGAGAATGAGGTAGAAACATCCATAATGCTTTTGGGAGGTGGGAGTAATGTCACAGAAGCACAAGGAGAACTTGCAAACTCCACACAGACATGGGGCATAGGCCAGGTGTGAACCTTGTACCTTGTGCAGAAGAGACAAAGAACTTAACCATTATTACAAATGTGCCTCGATTGCTTCAGTTAATTTTATAGATTCCCTTCTCAAAAGTCACAGCCCCAAACTGCTCATGATCATGTTCCCCAAAACCCACATGGTCCAAAAAACTTGCATGTACCAATGGAGCTTTTCCCCTGAGCCTCCACTAAAAAGTGGTTTCACACCCATTCAGACTTTCCCAGTCAACAATGAAAATAAATAACTAAATAAATGTGCTGTTTTGCTCAAGCACTTTTACATAACTGGTTAATAAACATAAAAATCAACCCAGGTTTTAAAAAAAGATTTATAAAGTAAACTAAAGTAAACTCAAATAAAGAATCTTCTAAACTGAGTATCTTCAAGAAACTGATTATCAGACTTAAAAGGAAGTTGTTCATGTGAAACTTCCTTTTTACTATTTCAACAGTGTGAGCCAAAGGCATGCTTTTCCTCAGAGATCAGCTGGATCCCAAAAGAGTACACTCTAAGTTCATTTACTCTAATGTCTAGAAAACTCTACAACTGTCACCTTCCCTTTCCAAACCTCATAAAAACTATGAATACAACATCCAACCTCGAGTGTGATCAAAACAGATAGTTTTGAGCATGTTTCCATAAAAATTACTGAAAAAGCTCTAATCTGTAAAAATAGCTCTGCGTGAGAAAGTTCTATGCTCCAATAAACTGAGTACTCTGAAATGGTCAAGGCACTGAAGCCGACCCAAAACCAGAACCCACATCTCTTATCAAAGCCTTTCAAATTGCTGGCTTGAAAGGGCAGCGACTTGGAAGAAGTCATTTTGCATTAGTTAATATTTCTTTTTTACTGACTTACTCTAGTGTCTCTGAAGTCTGGTCCAGCTGTCTTTTCATTCCTTCAGTCAGATGCATTCTCAAAGCCATGACATACCACCTCCAATTTGTTCTCATTCTATAAATCCTCTGCCCCAGGGGAAAATAATGCAAACTCTGGAACTTTCCCTACAGAGACAATGACAAGGCTTCATTAGGACATCATCAAGAGCAGAGACTGGGACCTCCCTGGAGAGTACTGCAGTGGGTGGGCAGACGTCTGCAGTAAAGAAGTATTACTAATGGACAATTTACTCTAAAATATATTTTCTTCCTATAATTAATATAACAACAGTTTGCAGAAATTAAGGCTCAAATGCTGCAATCCTCCACAGGCAAAAGCAAGTCTTAGCACTGCCATGGATAACAAATGCAGCACTTATTGCTTTCCAACATAACTTAATTAGGGAGGTGACACAGTGAAGCATTGTCTACTTATAAATGAACAAACCCAGTCCCTACTTGCACTGTGTTCAAATGTATTATTAAGATCCATTGAAGGTTTTTACCTTATTACTGAATACAGTAGGCTTGTATTTGTTGTTTTAATTTACTGCTGTTTCTCAGACTTTGAGTTCATATCATCAGACACTGTATACACTGCAATATTTTTTCTTACTTTTTGTTCATATAAATATTGTAAATGATGTATGTATTTTTGTCAGTACGCTGGAGCCATGATACGACCTCCTGCAGGTTAACCCATTTAAATTATCAGTCTCTTCTACCTTGTGCAAAACAAATGTATATTGCTTTCTATAAATGAGTATTATTTGCTTTATCTTTGTACATTGCTACTTTTGCCATTTTGCCATGTCTGTGGCTGAAATGCAGTACAATTCCTCCACATCCAGTAGTAAACAGGTCTCCTTGGTTGTACAAAACCTATTTCTGCCAGTGCAATTAAATCAAAGTAGTCTCACTGAAATTTATTTCAAGCACTAATTGCTTTTGCAGTTTTCTCACAGTTGCACAACTATGGTGATGATACACATAGCACTGAGGTGCTTGTGAGTTATGATGCAGGCAAAAAAACATATTTTAAGATTTGTTGAATGTGGCTTTCACTGATTTAATTTCTTGCTGAAATTACTTTGTGAGTCAAAGTAAATCCTGATAAACCTATCTGGGAAGAAACAATAAGCACAACAACTGATTTCCACAACTGATCTTGGACCACAGAGATGTTTGCAGCAGCAGGCTCTGGAATTCTGCAGCACTTAGTAGGAAACACCTTTGAAATATGCTAGGACAACACTGAAAGCATAAATAGATTCAGAATTGAGCCACACAACAATGGGTTATAAGCCAGATGTTGCAGTCTCAAATTACACAGGATCATAAATTTTCTGTATAAAGTATACCCAATGAAGGTTGCATTGAATCAGGAATACCCCACAGGGCATTCAGATCTTATGTAACTAGGCTATTGGTAGTGAATTCAGTAACTATATCCTCCTCCAGGTACTACTGATAGTTAATAGCAATCACACCACAGGCCTCCCTAGAAAATAGGCCATGCCTAGAGGACTAAGCTGGTCAACATATGAGATTTGGCAACCAACCATTTTGTCCAGGGACATCTTCAGTAGGGGGTGAGACAAATATAGTTGTGAGATGTAAGATGGTGGGGGGATGAAAGGGTTAAATGGAGTGAGGTTTGATTGGGAGGAAATGAGGTAAGGAGTGGGGAGGGGCTTAAGGGGCTTATGCAAGTCCAGCTGGGTAAGGAATCACATTTTCACGTGAACTTGCTATGGCAGGTTCTACATCCAAGATGACCTGTTGGTACTGGTATAAACAGTTAGGCCTTGGAATAGTTGTGCAGGAAAGAGGTGGGTAATGCTTGCTAACAAGGGTTTATGGTACTCTTGGATGGATATGTGTCAAATAGTAATGAATTCCAAGTTTATTATTTAGTGTGGTTGCTGGTGGGCTGAATAAGTTTGTAATGCGGTTAGTTTCAGAATGGGTGATATGGCGGGGGGGGGCCTCTTCCTCTTAATGGAGCAACCTCGTGAGGTATGAATACTTGTGAACAACCCCATGTGTGTGATGAGTAAGGGGGTAGTTTGTCTCGGGAAGGAACTCCTTATTATTTAAAAAAATTCAGGAAGGAAAGAAAGGAAAGGAAAAGTGGGGATAGGGCAGTACTGGTTATTCAGGATTGTCTAGGTAGGATTTTAATTAACGCTAAGCATGCTTTCTGCGATCATACCTTTCAATCAGGTAACTAAGCAGGATGGCAGAGGGGTAGCTTAGGGTAAATGGCATGTTTTCATCTCTTGGCAGATTCAGCAGAGTTGGCTGTTACGCTGCCCCCACGTTTCTTTTGCTGTCTCCTCAAGTAGTAGTCCTTGCTTTAGGTTACTTGGGCTGTGTTTAAGGCTGCTTTCCATTATGTTAAAGTAGTTCAAAAAAAAAAAAAAAAAAAAAAAGAAGGGAGGGCGCTGGCTGTGCGGGTGTGTCACAGTGGAGCCAGAAAGGGTTTTACGAGCTACTTGATCTCTAGCTGTGTGGGTCTTTCTGTGCATGTGAGATGCAGTAATAGCTATCGCAAATAGGATAGGATAATTTATACCTTTCAACTGTCCTATCTGCGCAAAGTATTCATTTGTTTCACCAAATGCTCTGTTTGCTTGGGTTTTCCTGTGTTTCCGTCAGCAGTCCTGTTAGTTCACAACACGGGCCTTAATGATGGTAAAACTTTGTTGTGTAGCTTCAATAAGATAGTGTCCTCAACAGTTTATGATATAGAGGTATCTTATTAGTACTTGTGTATTTAATAATGATCTCAACACAAATGAGCCAGCAACTGTAAGATGTAGAATATATCAGAATATATTGATTAGGTTACATATAAAGAGCAAAAATAACTGACCGGTTTCGGCTAGAAAAGTTTCTTAGCCTTCATCAGTGTTGAAAACAGAATCATTCATCTGTTCCTTTTAAACAAAATAGAGTAAGAAACTTCTCTGTGTGGAAGATTTTCAGTCCCTATATTTCTAGTTAATCACTGTATATTAATCAGATCAGACAATAGTAGTAGAAGTAGCGAACGCAAACTCGTCTTAAGTCAAAACAAAACAAACCAAAAAGTAATACTAGAAAATATATAACTGTACAGTATTACTAAGGATTCGAAAGTAATCCAAGCAAGGCAGGCAGTCTGTTTCCAGTCGAAAATCCTTTATTAAGTACACAGACAAGCAATCCAAGTAAAACAAAACTAGAGTAATAATTTCCTCACAAGCTCTCTAAATATATATATATATATATATATATATATATATATATACTTTTTATCGGGCGGGCATGGGAGTGGTTTATTGTGCTGTAAAACAAAGTGTTATTGGTACACATGTTAAATTCACATCCCTTCCCCCATCAGTGTGACATTCGAGCTGATCCTGCCCCACTTAGTAGCTGTCAAAATAATATATAACCTTTATGTACTTTAAATAAAATTATATAATAATGTGGTACCTCTTATTTAACCAAATTATTAAGTAGATTATTAAGTCTGTGATTTTATCCAAGACAATATACTACATGGCTGGAAATATATCAACCTTAGTTCATTTGGCAATCAAAATATATATATAAATATATACATATACATTTTGTATGTAAAAATCAATTTCTATTTTCATAACCTATTGTTAACAAAGATTGCTTTCGTCCTTCTAGATTTCTTCAGGTCTGTGTACAAGAACCCTAAAAACCTATATAATTGTATAATTAGTTAGTATTGTTATTACACATAATTTTGAATAAAGTGGAAAAAAGAACCAGAAAAAAATAAAAATAAGAAAAAATGTATGCATGATGATGGAAACAAAATATACACTTAAATTTCAACTGATTTAAAATGGTATTTAAAATCAATTTGTAGACTAAAATAAAATAAAATACAATTAGTCATGTAAACAATGTGGCAATTTTCTAAGTTCCAGTGCACTTTTAATTGAACAGTAATAGTTTAGTCCAGGCTTCCCTAAAGAGTTCAGCTTTAATTGCCACATGAGTTCATGTTTCTCCAGAATATTCAGGATGTCTCCTTCAAGATCACCCATGTCTATGCGATCCAGGATCTGGAACTTAAAACCTGTGTTTCTTTTATGAAGAGAAAGGTGTTTGGCTAGTGCATTATTTTTACATCCAGAGCCGATTTCTGACAGATGACATGAAATCCTACGCTTGAGTTTATTTACAGTCTTGCCCACATAGAATGCATCACATTCAATGCATTGTGCCCTGCAAATTACTTTTTTAGTGTTGCAGTCACCCCCTGCACTGGTTTTAGTGATCTTCTTTAAATAAGGGCAATAAAAACTATCACCTTGCTGTATAACTATACAAAATGTACAATTAGTTTCACATCTTTTAGTGCTTTTCTCACATGGTCTAGGTTTAAATTCAACAAAACTTCTAATGTTCCTGGCCTTCCTATAAACAAATGATGGGGCTTCACCTAAAATGTTAATCAGGAAAGGGTTTCCTGTGACAATGTCCCAGTTTTCTTCAATAATATTTTTGATACTGTGACAATCCAAAGTGTATGTCAGGATGCAGCTATTTTTGCATTTGTTATTCTCTGTGAAATTACTTAACATTTTTCTACTGGGGAGGTTGAGTGAAGGTGCTTCAGTCCTTTTCAGTTCTATAATGGGTTCCAGGATGTTTTTTAACATATGACTTTCATAGCCTCTCACTAGAAAATCATTCTCTAAGTTGTTCAGGTTTCTCAAAAATGGTTCCATCTCTGTGGTAATTCAAGCTAATCTATAGCCTTGGGACTTCACTACATTATACTTGGTTTTTGTAGGATGTAGACTTTTATTGTGGAGTAATAAGTTAACCCTTTTTGGTTTTCTGAATAGATCAGTGGTGATTTTGTTATTGTTAGTGTCCTTGGAAATCTGCATATCTAAGTAAGTGAATGAAGTACAGCTATGGGAAGAGGTAAACTTCAGGAAGGGGGTTGTTTGATTGAGGTAAGTGATAAAATCTCCAAGCTGCAAGCTGTCACCTTCCCACACAATAAAGACATAATCAACAAAATGTAAATAGCATGTGATATGCTGCATGTAATCTGTTTTGTTTTACACAAAGTCCTCCTCATGGTAGCGTTGTCGCCTCACATTAAGACATTGTCCTGTTCGATTCTCAGCTAAAGTGTCTTCTGTGTGGAGACATGCGTGAATGGGCGTACCTTCGTTGAAGGTTGTGCCAGGCAAGTCGGTACGTAAAAATCTACTGCCAATCATTAGCGGACTGGAGTTCCACTGTGGCGACCCCTAACTGGGAAAAGCCAAAAGATATAATACAGGGCAGTGCAGTGGTGCAGCGGTTAATGCTGTCGCCTCACAGCAAGAGGTTCTCCGGTTCGATTCTCGGCTGGGGTGCCTTCTGTGTGGAGTTTGCATGTTCTCCCTGCGTTCGCGTGGGTTTCCTCCGGGCACTCCGGTTTCCTCCCACATTCTAAAGACATGCTTCTGGAGCATTTCTCCCCAGGCCTCTGCTGAAAACAGGATCTGCGGAACCTAGTCGGACATTCCAAGTCAACAAATGTTAAATAAATAAATAAAATAAAAAAATACAACAACAACAAAGTCCTCCTCCCATTTGCCCAGGGCTATGTTAGCTATGCTGGGAGCCATGGCAGCCCCCATTGCTATACCAGTTTTTTGTTTGTATTGTTTGCCATTGAAAATAAAGAAATTGAATTCCAGTACAAGATTAATGAGCTTGCTTAACTTTTGCAGTTGTGCCTGTGTACCCTGATTATGTTTCTTAAAAGGCTCCATAGCTGCTGTTATACAGTAATTGTGAGGGAGCACTGTGTACAAGGATTCCACATCAATAGTTATCAAAATACTGTCAGCTTCCACTGTAATGTTTTTTATTATTTATTATTTTCTTAAAAAAGACCTATTGAATCTCTTATGTATGACTTATTCTTTTCTGCTAGAGGCCATGTAGTATATTGTCTTGGATAAAATCACAGACTTAATAATCTACTTAATAATTTGGTTAAATAAGATGTACCACATCATTATATAATTTTATTTAAATTACATAAGGGTTATATATTATTATGACAGCTACTAAGTAGGGCAGGATCAGCTCGAATGTCACACTGATGGGAAAAGGGATGTGAATTTAACATGTGTACCGATAACACTTTGTTTTACAGCACAATAAACCACTCCCATGCCTGATAAAAAGTATATATATATATTTAGAAAGCTTGTGAGGAAATTATTACTCTATTTTTGTTTTATTTGGATCGCTTGTCTGTGTACTCAATAAAGAGTTTTCGACTGGAAACAGACTGCCTACCTTGCTTGGATTACTTTCAAATACTTAGTAATGCTGTACAGTTATATATTTTCTATTATTACTTTTTGGTTTCTTTTGTTTTGACTTAAGACAAGTTTACATTCGCTACTTCTACTACTATTGTCTGATACTATTGTTTGATCGGATTAATATACAGTGATTAACTAGAAATATATGGACTGAAAATCTTCCACACAGAGAAGTTTCTTACACTGTTTTGTTTTTGGACCAACTACACTTTAATGAGTTGTTTTGAGACTTCGGGGATACCACAGAGATTTTTTTTTTCTTTTTAAACAAAAATACAAATTGGTTACATATTGTGATTGGTTGACTCATAAATATTCATTTAGCCTGGGTGTGTATTTAATAATGATCAAAGGATAATTTTTAGAGATCCTGCATAATTGTATGATTCTTGTATTTCTCATAACATAAGAACATTTTTAATTGTAACTCGTTTTCAGGGAAAGCTAGCTAATAGATGTGTGTAAACCTTAATGGATCAATATAATGTTTTTTGCATCAAGGTGTTTATAATCAATTAGTGCTGTTAAAGCAGGAAAAGAAGAAATTGAATAGATAGATATCTTTGTTATAAATCATCCTTTATGTCATTTCAAATACAATTTTTGGAATTATTAGAACAGACACATAGGGCGAACATCAAACATACAAATGAACTTATAAATAAACCATAGAAAACAAGACTGCATGAATTTTTGTATTTAGTTGACACATTTTCTACTCAGAAGTAATCCTTATCAGTACTGGCTCTTCTACCTGTCGCTGGCTTGAGGTGGTAGGGCAGGCTTGTGTTTGGGGGGCAGGCCATATGCTCTGTTTACTTGGGGCTTCTCCTGAGGTAATTATATTAATAAAAAAAGCCTTAAATTAACGATGCAGTTCCATGTGGGATGGAATGTGCTGGTGGTTTTTACCTGTTATTTACGTTATTTATTTGCTGTTGTCAGCTTATAACTGCTGATGATTTTGGGTTTTCACTCAGGCTCAGGATTCTTTAGAGTGTCGGCCTACCAAGCTCAGTTTGAGGTATTTTCCTCAAGGAAGCCCTGAATGGATTTTGTGGGCTCTGAACATGTCATTGTGATTGTTTTGTGCTACACACGCATGCTCGATGGCTGTGACTGGGTAGGGCAGAAATTCAAGGACAAGAGTGCGGTAAATGCTGAGCTTTGTATTACTTTTTATGGTTCACCTTGGATCGCTAGAGGGTGATTAAAGTTACAGTTCAGAAGAGGCATGCCAGGTTCTGTAACAGCAGTTAAGTTGCTTCATGGGCTTTCATAACTTTTGCGGTCACTGCACATGCCTGGGTGACATAAGTTTTATCTTACTGTATTATATTATGGTTAAGATTACAGAGCATGGGGAATGGGAGGGAAGCAGTAGCAGTTTTAAGTACTTTCATTTATGATTAAATGTTTGCCTTTCAGTGCTTGGGCATAGTAGCTGAGAGCACTTGGGTTTCTAGTATGATTAAATTTCATGACATTAGTATTTGGTCGATCTGTCATCTATGCAAGTGTGTTGTCACTTAACTGCACTTTTTGTGGGTAAGAATGGATTTCTGAAGGCACCCACGGATGATCCTTGCAGCGATTGCTTCTCTCGGGATTTTGTGATTATGTGTTGTAGCATTGTGCAAGCAGGCGGGTTGAGGTGTGTAGAAAATGAGATAGGGAAAAGAAAGGAAAAGGCAATTTTGTCTTGCTAAAAATATAAATATAGCCCTGCACAAGCATTTGGGATATGGTTTGCTACTGGTTGCTGAGTCTGTCATTAACGGTAAAGAACAGGCACTGGGTATTGGTCTTCGTATCCTTCTAGATACACTGTAGCTTTTGGATCAGTGATTTTCATGAAGGCTGTTCTGTGCCTCTTGTTAGATCTGTGGAGGTGTGCGCATCATTGAATGGGGGAGGGAGGGAGTTGCTTAGACTGAATTTTGAGGGGAGAATTTCAGATTGATGTTTGTTTTGGTGTCTGACACTGAGTGCCACAGCGGGTGTCCAGGTTGGGGATGGGGGCACAGGCTTCTTTCCTGGTTGCCTTTGGCCTTAACACAAGTGTATAGAATGTCTAAAGCTGTGACTCCATATAGTGGCAATACATAGCTACATGCATTTGATGATGTATTCTGGATTGGTAATGCCTCCCATGAATTTATTTAAGGAATTATAGAACTTAATGGTTCTCTGAAATCCAAATGTCCTTTATAAACATTCATTGTTTCTTTTGATTTTAAGAAGCTTTTTCTTCCCTGCTCAGATGCCAAAGAGGGTTTTGCGGGTTGTATGGCTAGGCAGGTAAAGGTCCATGGATGTGCGTGCTGGTTAGGACCTTAACGGCTGGGATGGGGGGTTATCAGAGGTAGTTGCTTTCGGCTACCAAGGTTTGGGTGCATTATCAAGTATATTAGAAATAGGTAATGCTTGTGCAGAGGATGTTTAGCATACTTTTCTCTGTACAGTTTTCACAGACTGTCATGATCTTTCCCTCATATGTTCCTTTCTTGAAGAACGAACCACCTCTGTGAAAGTACCTTAAGCCTTTAAATGGTTATTTTAGCAGTGTAATCAGCTCTGGAGGACTACTGTGCAGGCGGCAGGAATGGGTGTGTGAATTAAGTAGGACTGAAATGAGAATTTCATGAGCATAACATGTTAAGTTGTGGGAAGTGCATGTGGTGGTCATGCCTCTCAACTGTCCAGATTTTGCCTGATATTTTGGTGTATTCCACATAAAAGTTGTGGTATTTGGCAAATCACTGGGATGAGCTGAGGAGTGAAGTCACGGATTAATGACATGCATTTAAGTTTCAGTCTTTAAATCCTTTGGAAAAGGTACGTTAATGCAGATGAGGGGGCAAAAGAGACTGAGGAAATAAGTTAAGCTTGAGGTAAACTGCTACACAAGTTAGTACAGGAACTGCAGTTTGACCCAGGTATGTTGGTGCCTTGCTTATCCTCATATATAGGTTTAAGTGGAATATACTTCCGTTGGTTTACTTGCTTTTTACATTTTAATAGGTCATCTAGAAGTAGTTGTCCAGTCACTGCGCTAGGTGGTATAACACCATTTATTTATTGTGTAGCTCATATATTTGTAGTTTGTTTTAAGGCATTTACAGACAGGTGTACGAATTTGTGAATATGCATGGGTAGATACAACGTCATTTGAACTATTACTGAAAGTTTATCCAGTCTGGAATTCTTCAGTTATGAAGCTGAGTACAACACCCTTCCTTGAGCATGTATCTTGCTAAGCACATGCATCAGCTGGAAAGTCTACAAGAGGTTTCTCATCTGGAGAATCCAGGGCCTTGTTGAGTACAGGTTGCAGTTACAGGCTTTGTAGTGTTAACTCTGATGCATACACACAAGGCATAGGGTTAAAGCTCATTTTGTTCACTTTTGGAAAGGCATTTTTTTAATTTGTTTTCTGTTGCAGATTGCGAGGTATGGTAATGAAGCAGGCATTGGTTGGTGACCTGACGGAGGTGTTTGAAAGGTGACTGAGACTGTTTCAATGCATGTTCCGGTTGTTCAGGTGGTGCACAGAGATCACAGATGTGGGGTCACAGGATAAGCAATGGTCGGTGCCCTGATGAAAATGGAATTGAAAAGTAACGGATTTTGCTTGCAGGGATGTTGGGTTTGTTGGAATGGTGCACAATGAGGTTGCAGGTAGTCTGTATGTGGGAGTCATTATAGCACATCTGAATTGGAGGTGTTAGGGGTAAGTTGAGGTGTAGGTAGGTGGGGACACAGCAATGCTTGGCTGGGGATTGATTGGGGAGTATGGAGTTTCCACAGAGGGGGTGGAGCACAACGATCATAGGATCTCAGACAGCAGCTAGGTTAATGGTTCTAGGGCCTTGGTGAGCTAGCCAAGCAGTTGTTTTCACATACTGTGTCAATTGTCCTTCAAGAAGGGAATGGGTGGGACCTCTGGGGTCACTTTATAGTAACCATCCGGTTTTCG
The DNA here is from genome assembly GCF_019279795.1 of Protopterus annectens. Classification (NCBI taxonomy): domain Eukaryota; kingdom Metazoa; phylum Chordata; order Ceratodontiformes; family Protopteridae; genus Protopterus; species Protopterus annectens. The sequence continues at coordinate 334,712,687 of NC_056751.1, read as the reverse complement.
GTAGATGGCTAAGGAGATGTGTTGATATGATGAGGGAGTTGATCCAATGTGGTATTTTCAAAGGGATAAACCCTTTCAAACAAGTTTTATGCATGTGGTACATCAGGTAAGGTTTTAGAGTGCGAAGCACATGTAACATTTGATTTCTGACTTGGGCTGTTAGGTGTGCAGTTCGGGTATGACTTTTATGGGTGGATAAGGTTTTGTTGGAGCATTATGGGTATGGGGGTGTTTTGCAGACATGAGTGCAATCAGATATTTAGTTGATAAGTAGAAGTCAGCAGGTTTATGCCAGGCATGGTTTGGGATTCTTTGCAGACATATGACAATTTTACTTACCAGATATGAAGGTGCCAAAGGGAAGTTAAGGCCAAGCCACTAATTAAAGATGTTCTCAGCTGTGTGGGTCACTGACATTTCATGTTGGCTAGTTAATTACATTGCTGAGGTAAGGGTTAATAAACAGGTTCAGGTAACTATTGTGTTGTAGCTAAGAAATTTAAGGGGATGGCATTCAGGGCAGATGGCTAGGGGTGGTCATGGGGATTTAGCTTTGTTTATGAATACTGGGGGAGGTGTTAAGTTTGGGGGCCTAATTTGGGGTGGTGGTTTGTGGCTTTTGGGATGACAAGACAGGAGGATAATGGAGACATTGGATATAGGCTTTTTACTCTGCAATAGTTGTGGGGGATTAGGGTTCATATGACAGCTGTATGCGACATGTTAAATGAGGTGTGTCAGGTTGCATTAGGCTTAAAGCTTGGTGATGAGGTCCAATGGTTCTGCTGGGATTTCACAGGGAGTGGGTTTCCTACTGGTGTGAGAGGACGAAATACACTGAATGATGTCTGGCTTATTGCCTGTTAATGGGCTGTTAGGCTGTTGGACGTTTGAGAGGAGAGGGGGAACAGCCTGGTCACGCTGGTGGGTGGAGAAGAGGGACAGGCTTGCCCTCTTCTGTTCCCCCTCTGGTATTTAGAGGTTCATTTCAAGAAGCTGGGAAAGGTAAGGGAGCAAACAACACAGACAAAATTTACAAACCAAGCTCAAAAACCAAAAAGTAGCAAGCGTATCAAAATGTTGGTTGCCTCTTCACTCATCGACCAGCATATGTTTAAAATGATTTTATTGTGAGCGCTTTCGAAGGGATCTGTGTCCCAACTTCATCAGACAAAAATTCAACTGTGCAAACACACCTTATATATACCTTAATTCAAAAAATAGTCCATTATTCAATTAATTAATCATTGTACAAATACACCAAAGAAATCCATATCTTAAAACAAAAGTGCCTTACTAAATATTGTACAAGCACTTTACCATTTATACACAAGCAACCTGTTACTAATTCTATAAATATTTCTAAATAGCCTAAGTTAAGCATTAAGAAATGAGAGTTTGAAAGCGTAAACTTGTTAATTTAAAAAATACTGTATAAAAAGTATGAGTATGCATGTGTATGCCCTTTATAAAAAAATAGTTGATAAATACATTAAACATGTATGAAAATATATATAAAAATAACATTAATATTATTAAACAATGCATAAATACTTAAAACAAAATGATTAAAATGATTAAAATTATTAATGTTACTAAAATTACAAAAATACCCATGCATCATCTACATAAAGCCTTAAGCTTTAAAATACTTTTAATTGAAATGTGTTTGTTTAACCCAGGAAAAATATATGCAGAAGTCCTTATCTGCCAAAGGAGTTCCTATTCCTCTAATAAAAGCTGCCACGGCCCCCCTCTTGGGTCTAATCGAATTTGTTGTAGCACTGCAAAGGCAAACCTATGGGTTGGGTGCTCCACTATATGCCTTGCCAATGCATTATTACTATCAGCCCCGCCAATGCTATAATTATGTTCATATATTCTTTGTTTAAGCTTTCATTCAGTTTTCCCTATGTAATAAGAGGGACATAGGTCACAGCATGCAACATAAAGTACTCCTTTAGAGTCACAATTGTATCTACCGTTAATTCCATACATTCTATCCTTAATCTTCATGGTGGTACCTGTTTTAATAAACTTACATTGTGGGCAAGCCCCACATTTCCTCATACCCAGTGGTTCACGTTGTATAAATTTAACCACTTTATTGCTGTTACTTTCAAGAATACTTTTAAGATTCAATCCTCTCCTGTAGGTAAACCCAGTTCTGATACCCAACGTTTTGCTAATCATTTGATCCTCTAAAATTATTGCCCAGTTCTTAGTAAGAATTTCTTTAATTCTCATAAAGTCTAAGGAAAAGGTAAACATAAAATTCAAGTACTGATTCTCCATTCTTCTCAATGGCTCCTCACTCTGTGTGCCATTTTGAACCAAGGAATCAGTACTATTATTATAGACCTTGCTTGAAAGAAGTGGCTTAAAGTACCCTGACTCCCTCTTAACCTTCACCTCAAAGGGTATGTCAGACAACAGTCTATCAGGATAGCCTCTTCTCAGAAACATAGATTTCAATTTTTCACATTCTTCATGAAAATCCGTGTCACCCGACACCATTCTTGCTGCCCTTACCAATTGGCCCTTAACTACGGCCTTCTCCTGGTGGTAAGGGTGATTGGTTGAAAAATGCAAAAATGCGTTTGAATAAGTAGGTTTTCTATAAATGGAAGCCTTATATTGTCGCTTAACCATATCCTTGGTTACCTTAACATCTAAGTATGTAATGTAATCTGTACCTACATTATATGTAAATTTGAGGAAATCTGTCATGGCTGTGATGTTTATTACAAAATTTTGTATAAGTTCTGCCTCCCCCTTCCATATAAGGCACATATCATCCTGGTATCTAGTGTACCATAGGATGTTCTCCTGAAACATGTTGTTGTTAAATAAATAGTTTTGTTCCCAATGTGCCATAACTCTATTGGCAAAACTTGCGCCACAGGGTGAGCCCATTGCCACCCCAGTATTTTGTAAAAAGATTTCCTTATTGAACATAATATAGTTATTTGATAAAACCAAATCAAGCAATGTCTCAACCAGGTAAACCTTGTTATCTTCAGCCTTTTTTTAAAGCATAAACTCCCTTGTCCATGCTATCCCTGTGGACTGCGGGATGACCGTGTACAAATCTTTGACATCAATAGTCAGAAAAATGAAATTATCACTGTATTCAAGTTTATTGATGCTTTCCAAAAAGCTCCAAGAATCCCGACATATCTGTGGCTCATCACTAATCATCGGTTTCAATGTATTATCGATGAATTTGGCACAATGTTATGGAGCCTCTTCCATCCTCAATAGGTCTAAATGGTGGATCCAAAAGACCTTTTTGTAGATTTGGAGTGCCAAATATTGTCTGGATTCTAGGAGCTGACACTGACAAGTACTGAAACATGTCTATGTCTATGGACCCTTCCAAAAACAGGTCATCCAACACACCTTTAATTCTTTTATAAGCTATATTAACCTCATTGACACTAGCATAAGTGTATGCATCCGAACTAAGATATTGAAGCATCTTTCTTTCATATACTGTTTGGTCCATAAAAACTAAACCCCCTCCCTTATCAGGTTTCATAACCCTAATGTTACAGTGATTCAGCAACCTGATAAAATCCATTTCTTCTTCGCTGATGTTAGTAACACCAGGTTGCCTCCTATCCCTCCCATCTGACAACATTCTCAAATCAGTTTCACATATTTTCTCAAACATGCTTAAAGTAACCTGAAGTGGGGGGTTAAAAACACTGGATACCCTTAATGTATTGGTTAAAGATGAATTAACTCCCATTAACACTGCTAGGTTTAGTTTACGCACATATAACTTAAGGTCAACAATAGTTTTAACAACATTGGCCCTTTGATCAGGGACAGAAGATAGACCTTTAGCAAAAAAATCGACCATATTTTGTTCAGTGTTTAAAATAGTGTAGTTGAAAATTTTAAAGTCTCCTTGTGAACTTAGGAGGATATATGGACCTCCAGGTTCTAACACAGTCATTTCTTTCTCTTGTTCCTGCGGTTCCCCCTCTGTCCCTGGTTCCTTTGATTGTTCCGGTTGCTGTACCTTGGGCCACTGTCCATTTGAAAACCCTGGCTATTGTCATAATCATTAGAATCTCGATCATTGGCCGCTGCCTGATTGGGGCCCTGTTGATGGGTGTTATTGTTTCTAATGCTGTCACTACGACGTACAGGTGATGTGTGAATATTATCACCATTGGCCCTAAAATGGTCATCATTGGGTACAGTGTCAGGCCTACTACTAAAAGAGCCTTGAGGTATAGTCATATGTGAAACCATAGGGGGTGGGGGTATGCTTTATTGTGAGCATATTCAAAAAGGTCTCTGTCAATTTTCTTTTTCTTGTTGACCAATAGTTTGTTTATTGTAGCATCAATACTGGTATAAGTTCTAGCATAATCATATTTATATTTGACAAAATCAGGATCCCTACGGATAGCGTGCTCCATAATCTCAAGTTCTGATTTAAGATTAACAATGTCACCATTATAAAAATTAATTAAAGCATGTAAAAAATCAAAGCCCTGTTTATCAAACAAGGCTAGAAGTTCATGATGAAAGGTAGAATTGCCTATTAGACCAACTGGGTATCTCCACTGTCGTAACCCCTTAGGGATAATATTCTTTGAAATGCATTCATGGAAGTATGCTACTTCCAGTTGCAGCTTACGACACAAATAGTTTTTGATCAAAATTGTTTAGCAAAACAGTTATGTTACTCACAGTTATATTAGAATCTTGTCCATTTTCATTATTTATTGCATTGGTAAAAAAATCCTTAACATTGAGAAATCTAGCCATGGAAGGTATGCCGCTATCAGGTACTAACTGATGTAGGTTATTCGAAGCAATCCCGGGCGTATGCGTGGGTAAAACCACTCGATTCACTTCCTCTTGTGCTGCATTCACACTTCCGTTAGGTGCAACAGGTTGTGATCCCTCCTGCCTGTTACTCATAACTGGATTAGAAAGATCTAAGTCCATACTTGAATTAGATAGGCTCCCTTGAGTTCCACCTGCACGTTCGAACTTTTGGGACAGAGCCTCAACTCTCCCAAGTAAAATGTTAACCAAGGCGGTTAGATTCCCAATAGCATTCGCTTCTGGGGAATTAGTAACAGAATCCACAGTATTATTATGTTGCTGGGAGAATAATGATTGAGAGCTGCCATCATTTCCGCTTGCCATTAGGAACAAACAACACAGCCAAAATTTATGAACCAAGCTCAAAAACCAAAAAGCAGCAAGCGTATCAAAATGCTGGTTGCCTCTTCACTCACCAACCAGCATATGTTTAAAATGATTTTATTGTGAGCGCTTTCGAAGGGATCTGTGTCCCAACTTCATCAGACAAAAATTCAACTGCGCAAACACACCTTATATATACCTTAATTCAAAGTTAAATAGTCCATTATTCAATTAATTAATCATTGTACAAATACACCAAAGAAATCCATATCTTAAAACAAAAGTGCCTTACTAAATATTGTACAAGCACTTTACCATTTATACACAAGCAACCTGTTACTAATTCTATAAATATTTCTAAATAGCCTAAGTTAAGCATTAAGAAATGAGAGTTTGAAAAGCGTAAACTTGTTAATTTAAAAAAGGTAAGGGAGCAGTTGGACGCAATAAGTGGTAAATATAAGCGAACGAAGGTAAGGACACTGCTTATTTGGTTGGAGGGTAATTCAGTAAATGGTAAATGAAGTCAGTTGTTGGATTCTGCTTCATAAGTAAAGGACTTGGTGGGATGTATAATTCAATAAATGGTATATGAAGTGAGCTGTTGGACGCTGCTTCATAAGTAAAGGAGTTGGTGGGATGTATAATTCAATAAATGGTATATGAAGTCAGTTGTTGGATGCTGCTTCATAAGTAAAGGAGTTGGTGGGATGTATAATTCAATAAATGGTATATGAAGTCAGTTGTTGGACGCTGCTTCATAAGTAAAGGACTTGGTGGGATGTATAATTCAATAAATGGTATATGAAGTGAGCTGTTGGACGCTGCTTCATAAGTAAAGGAGTTGGTGGGATGTATAATTCAATAAATGGTAAATGAAGTGAGTTGTTGGATGCTGCTTCATAAGAAAAGGAGTTGGTGGGATGTATAATTCAATAAATGGTATATGAAGTCAGTTGTTGGACGCTGCTTCATAAGTAAAGGAGTTGGTGGGATGTATAATTCAATAAATGGTAAATGAAGTGAGTTGTTGGATGCTGCTTCATAAGTAAAGGACTTGGTGGGATGTATAATTCAGTAAATGGTATATGAAGTCAGTTGTTGGATGCTGCTTCATAAGTAAAGGACTTGGTGGGATGTGTAATTCAATAAATGGTATATGAAGTGAGCTGTTGGACGCTGCTTCATAAGTAAAGGACTTGGTGGGATGTATAATTCAATAAATGGTAAATGAAGTCAGTTGTTGGATGCTGCTTCATAAGTAAAGGACTTGGTGGGATGTATAATTCAATAAATGGTAGATGAAGTGAGTTGTTGGATGCTGCTTCATAAGTAAAGCACTTGGTGGGATGTATAATTCAATAAATAGTATATGAAGTCCGTTGTTGGATGCTGCTTCATAAGTAAAGGACTTGGTGGGATGTATAATTCAATAAATGGTATATGAAGTCAGTTGTTGGACGCTGCTTCATAAGTAAAGGACTTGGTGGGATGCATAATTCAATAAATGGTAGATGAAGTGAGCTGTTGGATTCTGCTTCATAAGTAAAGGACTTGGTGGGATGTATAATTCAATAAATGGTAGATGAAGTGAGTTGTTGGATGCTGCTTCATAAGTAAAGGACTTGGTGGGATGTATAATTCAATAAATGGTAGATGAAGTGAGTTGTTGGATGCTGCTTCATAAGTAAAGGACTTGGTGGGATGTGTAATTCAATAAATGGTATATAAAGTCAGTTGTTGGACGCTGCTTCATAAGTAAAGGAGTTGCTGGGATGTATAATTCAATAAATGGTATATGAAGTCAGTTGTTGGACACTGCTTCATAAGTAAAGGACTTGGTGGGATGTATAATTCAATAAATGGTAAATGAAGTCAGTTGTTGGACGCTGCTTCATAAGTAAAGGACTTGGTGGGATGTATAATTCAATAAATGGTAGATAAAGTGAGTTGTTGGACGCTGCTTCATAAGTAAAGGACTTGGTGGGATGTATAATTCAATAAATGGTATATGAAGTCAGTTGTTGGACGCTGCTTCATAAGTAAAGGACTTGGTGGGATGTATAATTCAGTAAATGGTATATGAAGTCCATTGTTGGATGCTGCTTCATAAGTAAAGGACTTGGTGGGATGTATAATTCAGTAAATGGTATATGAAGTGAGTTGTTGGATGCTGCTTCATAAGTAAAGGACTTGGTGGGAGGTATAATTCAGTAAATGGTATATGAAGTCAGCTGTTGGATGCTGCTTCCTAAGTAAAGGACTTGGTGGGATGTATAATTCAGTAAATGGTATATGAAGTGAGTTGTTGGATGCTGCTTCATAAGTAAAGGACTTGGTGTGATGTATAATTCAATAAATGGTAGATAAAGTGAGTTGTTGGATGCTGCTTCATAAGTAAAGGACTTGGTGGGATGTATAATTCAATAAATGGTATATGAAGTGAGCTGTTGGATGCTGCTTCATAAGTAAAGTAAGTGAATAGAGATATGGACGCTGCTTACTGGGTCAGGATGAGTAAAGTCACGCTGTCCTGATTAACATTACAGGGATGTTTATGATGTGATTAAATAAGCTGTATTGTGTTCAGTTGTAATAATGTTGGTTATCAAAGCCATGTTATGGAAGATTAGTAAAGGTCGTCAAATGTCATTCAGTGTGATGTGTTTTATTGAAGGAGACCGGGACAAAACAGGTTTGCTGGATAACAGGCCAAGCCTAGAAGACTAAGCTGTTGAACAAAAATTAAGAAAGTAGATAGTATGTGGATTATGTGGGAGTTAGGCATGCCTAGGTTTTTGCAGCTGGCAAGAGAAAAGAAGAAAAGCTAATCCCATACTTATTTTATTAGTCAGGGCTTTCAATTTAATTTAATATATTTATTGTTGGATTTTTCTTCTTTTTTATCTCTGTTAACTCTACTGTCTGATTAGTTATCTAGACTAGAGATGAAATCATGAAATACAGTTTGCTTATGGGACCTGGAGTGGCACATGATAGGAATTGTTACATATATTTGTACTTGTATACTACGTAAGTATCTGTGGCAGGATTCTTCAGAATAGAAAATGAATGCTGAAGAACACCAAATGTCTGGTGTTTCAGCTATATACACTGTAAACATGCACTTTGTTTTCAGTTAATGTGCTCAGCCTTTGTCCTAAGTATACTGAATTATTGAACGTAGGGGGAGGCACTGTATTTAAATGATTAATGCATTTTCTGCATATTGTACTTTTTCTTCCTAGTCCTTTATTTGAGATGTGTGGTTCCATACTGACTTGGATGGCTAAGTCTTTTATATCTGAGGTGGGACTTTTTTATAGGTATTTATTCATCAGTTCTTTCTGGGTTTTAATGATGTACTTTCAATGTGAGCATCAATTCTTTCATCTGTGAGCTTAAGGGATTTTTTCAGGTTTGGAGATTGTACAGCTGACATTTGATGTGACATTCTTTGTGGATTAAGTGAATATTTTTATATTTATTAAATGTTAAAGTTTAAATGTGTTATGTGTATTTTCTATAGATGGAGTAGATATTCATTTTTCTTTAATTCTTTATTTATGTTTGCATCCCTGCACAGGAGATGACCAACACTGAATTGACTCATTTGTTCCATGTTCATGGGAGACAGTGATTCCTTGGCAAACAAGAGCTTTCTCTCCCATTTGTTCCTGTCCAGGAATGTCCCATTAGCTCATCTGCTTGAAGACAGAGTCAAGTGACATGGAACAGGCCAGCTTACTCTGCAGGGTAGCCTTCCATTTCCCAGGCAGAGTACCCCCCCAGCGGTGGCTCTTTTGGGATCAACTACAGCTGATCTCTGAGGAAAAGCATGCCATTGACACACAGTGTTAACTTGAACATGGTGGCGTGGGCTCAACAGACTCAAGTTCTTTAGGATAGACAAGAAGTGTTCCCACTAGGTGTCACACATGTGACAAGAAAAAACTGCATCCCTCCACCCAGGATGAGTAAACTGGCAACACCACCTCCTTTCCATCCACCCTGTCTGCTCCTAGAGTGCCAGAGCTATTATTCAAATTTGGGTCACTTACAGTGTAGTCAGGACTCATTAGTCTTATCTAGACTAAAAACATCTTTACCGAGTGATTGGAAGTGTAAACAATATCTGTTGCATCTGCTATCACCAAAAATTAATCAAAATTTTGCTTTTATGGGGGGAGCTCCTCTGCACACACATCAATACCCCACACCCCTGGAAGTTAAATATACTAACTCTATGGTTGCATGACAATGGAGAAAGAAGAAACTCCTGAATTATATTACAGTCAAACTGCTGAAGTTTGACTGAAATATAATTAGACCACTTTCACCAACAATGTAAATTATCAAAACAATGAAATGGCCAACATGGGATGTACAGAGCTGGAGTTAAGGAGTATTTCCAAAAAGTTATGAAAAATATGACATATTGCCATTTTTATATTAATAATGAAAAAAAGAGTGTGATACTGTCTTGGTGGTGGTGTATTCAAGCAGTGGGTGTTAGCAAAAGATAACATTAAAACATGGTGGGTAATATGAAGGCATTCTAGGATATGGATGATTTTTTGGTAAAGCAGTTATGACTTTTCTATAATTTCATAACTACATTAATTTCATAAAAGCTGTGTGACTTGCCAGTTAACATACGTATCTTATATAAAACATTAAGACAACCCATATTGCCACTGAAAATTGTCATCTTAACACGAATGGTTTTGATGATTAATATTTTTGAAATATTGTGAAATTATCATATGCATACTTTGCATAGCTCCAGCAATATAAAAAAACAGCCATATGCAAGCCCCTCTTGTTATACAGCATTGGAAAGGTCTTTAACAGGTAAATGATTTTGTCACTGATATATTGGTGCTATTTTGCAGACTTTCAGAAATATAACTTATTGTTTGAACATAACACTAGTATTTTTTTTTTGTAAATAGAATATTTTTCTTACACAAATCTGCATTATAAAATCAGTATCTACAGACAGACCTTTGATAGTACCACCAGTGTATAGCCCATTGTCTAACAAATAGCTATCATATTATATATTTATGTAACTCACACCATTTATCAGATATTGTAAACCTAATGAAGTAGGTTTTCAGTAGAGGATTTTGGAGAAAAGCTGTCAAGAAGCAAATGGTTTCTCAGATTAGAAGACCTCAAGAAGCAAAGGTGTTCATTAGCCTTCTATTGTTCAGGGTTAAATGAGTTAAACCTTTTGTTATTTTTTTTTTTTTTAGTATATTACTTAGTTGTTACTTTTGAAGTCAGTTTAGGGTTGAGATTAATGTTTTAGTGTGGTTACTGTCAGATATAGAATGTTGTGTCTGTAATGTCTAGTCTGGGACCATTTTTCAGGGGTAGCTGAACTAAGATATCTTCTGAATTGCTCAGATTCATTATTAGCTATACTTGTAGCACTTAATCTGAATAGCTCACATATGCAGAATAATTGCATTTGGGCTTTTTGAATCCAAACTTCTTTAGTCCTATCTGTGAGCCAGCTGACTATCCAGCAGGAGACATAGAGATTTATACCTAATTTTGTGAGTTTACCTACTCCTCAAACATCTGCTTAACCTCTGGAATCTCACTGGCTCCGCTGTTTGTAGTATACGTCATGTTTCAAGAATGAACTTTCATAAAAGAAGCATCCTTTCTTTCAAACTGTATTACCTCAGAAAGATAACAAAGAGCATTCAACAGACATGCAGCTGTGGTATCACTAAAGATCTAAGGCCTTGTTGCTATTCTAAAATGACCAGTTCTTCTATATTTAAATCTGGTTGCCTGAAGCATTCTTTTTCTGCTTTGCCAGTCTATATATTTTTGCCCTCATTCTCTTGTTGGATATGCACCACCCACATTAAAATAATACACTGCCAACATCATACATTTAAAGCCTCTTCTTTCCTTATCTTTAGTCCTGGTACTTAAGAGAAGTTTCATATTCCTGTTTTCTTAGATAAAAACTATAATCTGTCTCAGAAGCTTTCATTAGCAGTGAAGAAACAAAGAATGAGCACAACCATTCGCACTATAGAAAACTGGGTAGTGTATTCATTATTTAATTAATAATTTACTTTAGCATGAGAGAAACATTTCTTTCATTTTAGATCATTTTGTCTAATTCAGTTACATATGGAATCTTAATATAGTGGAAACGCTGTCCAAATTATCAGATTTTTGTAGCACGTATCCTTAGTTTTTAAAAATGTCAAATTAAACCAAAATGTAATATTTTCTTAAGCCAGAGCACATGAGAAATATACTAATCACACATAATTGCTTAAAAATATGTACAGCTACTTTGGCTTTAAATTCAGTCATAGTCACTGTTACTAATTTTTGATATAGCTTTCTTAGATTACTAGATTTTTAAGTATCCTTTAAACCTAGTCATATTGGTGACCTGCTGAAGTTACCAAGTTGGGGTTCCATAGGACTGGAACCTGGTGTAAAAAAAATGTGAACCAGACGTATCAAGCTGTTAGCTGGAAGTTATTAGTAACTTCTTGAAGGTGAAATGACATGGCTAATCTGCTTGGTAATGTACCAAAAGATTGTTTGAAGTAGATGAGGCCCATATTATGCAGGAAAAATATATCTCTACCAGCATTTTGTACATCATCCATAATACCACCATGAGATATTAGAGGCAACATAACAAGGGTAATGTGAGAATTAATGAGTAGGTACCATTACCTATCTGTTGAGTGCCATACAGCTGAAGGCAATCAAGTTGTTATGAGGAATCTCAAGGTAAAGGGCATTGCAATATTCCAGCTGCAAGGAAGGTATCATTAAAATGATTGTACAAAGGAACTCAGAAGAAAGAAGGTTCCAGTTACTGACAATATTTGATACTTGGTCCCTAAATTAGACTTAATCAGCAAGGATCCTGTAGAGATTCCACTTCCTTGATAGAAACTCCAGTGTGGTCTCCATTTGTTATTACAGGGGCAAGATATGGAACAGAACTAGACAGAAATACTGATCACCCTGAAAATAGCTAGCTCATTGCTATGAAATTTCTCAAAACTGGGCTGGTGGAAATCAAGCAGGTTGTGGGATTTTAAAAAATGATTAAGCTGTCTAGAAACAGTCTTTTTCTATTGTCTCTCTAGTAAAACTGAAAATTGAAGACTGTATAGAAATTATTCAAGCTATGAAGATCCAGCGACAACAATCTAGACTTTGCATGCTTTTATGGGGATAGGAAATTTCAATCCTTTACATAATAACATTCATTAATTTCTAAATATCTTGGTGTGTCCATTTACCTGAACCATTTTCCATTTGAAATGTTGGAACCTGCTTGAGGGATTCCGAAAACACACAGATAGAACAACTGAAAAACGGACTTAAATATACCAAGTCTGAGATGGCCATTTCTTGAGATATTCTCTTTTCTCCAAGGTATGGCGATATCAGAGTTAGTATATATAAATTCAGGGGGTATGGGGTGTTTGAAATTTAATGGAAAATAGTGATCTTTAAGATTCACTCTTTTCCTAGAGTTTTGGCCGTTTTTTGTGTGTGCACACACTCAGCATTTTGAATGCCAAAATTTCAACAGGGAGCAATGTTTCAGTTATATACTTAGGAATTTTGTGAATGAATAGTCCCTGAAATATTCCTTTAAAGCTGTTTTTTTGAGTGGCTGTAAAGGTGAGGCACTGAAGATTGGGGTAAGAGGAGGAGCATTCATGCTACCAGCTACAATTTGCATTTGGTTGTAGAATTCTAGAGTTACAGCTGACTAGATTCAAAATAGACAGGATGTTTAGCCTGCTCTTCCCAGAATAATATACTATGTTGAAAAAACACACTGCCTTACTGGCATATGGGTAGTAGTGCTTTGCTACCCTCCTTCTGGCAGATTACTAAAACTCAGAGTCCCTCCCACTGCATGTCTGTGAGTGCAATAGACCAATCACCTAACAGTACATGGACTGCCTTATAAACCCACAGACAGGACAGGACACTTCCAATTTTCTAGTGCCATAACAAGTGAAGGATCTCTTAGAAGACTGCTCCTTACTCTGAATCTCTTCAGCTGTTGTTTTTTCTTTAAGGGCTTGAATAGTGTATTCTGTTGCATTGATAGTTTTTTTCTGATAGAAATGTTGTGTATAATTTTGTAAATTTGTATATACTTCTGTTTTGTACTTTGAATAGCACAATAAGGCATATGCTATTGATTAAAAGCTTCATTTGGAGGTTTTGACATTAAAACTTGCTGATATTGCAGTTTATTGTCATTGTGGTTCTATTTATTTGATACGATTCAGCAGAATGACAACATTTTAAACATTTTTGTTCCATTTAAATCATTATTTTGGGACCATTTTGTATGTTAAACATTTCTGACAGGACATTTTCATCAGTTTATGATTTATTACTTGTCTAATGCTGTTTTGACTGAAACTTGTATTTTTTTGTTACAAGATTAGGGGACTTGTGTGCTTATAATCTGTTCATGGAACTGTGTTAGTGAAACTAAAGAACTCCCAAAAAACAACATAAAACAAATAAACCAAAAACTCCAAAACAGTTCTCCTGCACCACACTAAGGGTTCTTGTGACCCATTTGTATGATTAAGCACTTTTGTTCTTTATTCACGTATTAATAGAACTTCATCAGAATCTAATTCATAAAATGCACTCTCAGTTTAAATACCAAAGTGTTCGGCCACATAACTAAAGAGACAGTCAGCCATAAGCTTGAAGTGGTAAAAGTAACTAATCCTAATCGAGTATTTAAAATCACTTTAAAATGCTTCAAATAAGTCCTGCTGGTGTGTGATAAAAGGAAAAATAGCCAATCAGAAAGTTGTAATCGTGAAAGTAACCAATCCTAATGAAGAATTTTTGGTCAGTTAGAGAACACACATAGTGTAACACAAATCTCTATAATCCAAGTAACCCAGTAAAAGAAGCTATTTATATTTCTAAGCTGACAGAAAACAATTATTAATGTAATAGTTGAGTCCTGGATGTTTGTCTGCATTTAGTCTAATTTGCCATGTGGTCTCTCAGCACTTGAGCTGCACTTTATAGCTCCTGTTGAATTTGTTTAAACTGACAGCATCCAAAACAAAAAAAGCTGTACTTCTTAAAAGAATCACACATTATAGAATGCTTTGCCAGTGCATTATTAGTGTCTTGATTCTTAATCGCAGGAACATGTTCATAAATTGCACAATTTAATTTTCTAATCATTTTTCAACGTTAAAACAAGGATTCACAGGTGGCAAGGTAGACTACCCCCCCTGTGTCTGGCAGTCAGATCTTTCCTTCATTCTGACAGTGATGTCCTGTGCATTTAAGTGTACACTACATGAATTGCTGTCAAAGCTGCACTTAATAGTGATGTTCCACATAGATCTACTATCTTTGACCCCCTCCAAACATATTGTGCTTTTTTTTAAATGTATGAAATGGAAATTTGCTATTTGCTTTCTAAGCCTTGTAATAGTAAGTATTATAACATGTCTACTGATGAATTTAAATGGTTTAAAGAAATTTGTAAGGATAAGACCATTATAGTTATGAAACCAGATAAGGGGAGGTTGATTATTATGAATTGTGAAGATTATAGCAACTGAATGAATGCACTAGCATAAGGTGAAAAATGTTCATAAGTTTCTTGCAATTAAATTAGTATTGCTTTTGCTAAAATAGATCTGTTACTCTAGGATTTGTTAATGCAGGGACAGCTAGACCAAAATTAATGTTTTTGGAGAATAATCATCCTGTTATAGCTAGGATTTTTGGTGTCCCAAAAATCCATAAATGCTTAGCAGATCCTCCTCTTGGACCTATAGTAGAATCCAATAGATCAAATACCTACTATATAGCAACATTTCTGGATTATATGTTGAATGTTTTGAATTCCATTCAAACGCTACCTCAGATTTGCAGAGAGTCCTGACAGTCTTTAAGTAAAATCAATGCTTTGACCTTTGATAAAGGTTTTGCAAACTTTGTTATGGCCCATTTTGAGTCTAAATGCATTTTTAATAGTATGTATCAAAACTCTGTATGCATCCCCTCTACTCTTGAATTTAAACAAGACTGTCCTTAACAAACTCTCAATTTACTACAACCACATTGCCAGGTTTGCCACTGGGCTGCCATTTAGGACACATCATTGCATCAATCTAAACCAGCTTGGGTGGCTTGAATTACCCAGCCTAATCCAATATAACCAACTGATTATGGCCTATAAAATCCTTTATAATCCGGACAATACTCTTGCACTTAAAAATATTATCACCCCCTATAACAATCCTAGACAGCTTCAATCCTCTAACAAACTACTAATTCAGACTAGCAAAATTAATAACACACTGTCAAAAAACAAACCAAAAGGTTCCGAACCAGCAGGTGAAAAACTCCAAAGGTTTATTAGGAAATGTAAAGGTAAAGCGCTTTTCATCTCCCTTAGTAGGAAGACTTCTTCAGACAAAGGAAAAAATCATCAAACACAATTTAAAACCCAAAAAAAGGGGGGGGTGTTACAAAATTACAAACAGCTGCCTTAATTGAACCCACTGATATACCTTCACATTTAAAGTTGTATTACATTAAAAGCATAAATAAATGTCCACTTAGTGTAGACAGGGTGTCAAACATAAAAAAGTTTTCAAAAAAGAAACATGAACTTGATAAAAGTAACCAAAAATATCTTAGTGAAGATTCATGAACCTAATCAAGTGTAAATACTGTTTGTTTCCCTTAAAATACATTTTAGCAAACAACTTTTCATAGGGTAAAACAAAACTCATACAGAATCTTGTGATTAAAAAGAAAATAAAATGAAGTAATGCTTGCAACTAAGTATATACAAATATAATATCCATTCCTTAACAGAAAAGGTAGTAAGGAGTACACATCTCTAATGCATAATGAAGAATCAATAATACATGAATAAATAAACAGTGCAACTCAACTAGGAGTCTGCAAAAAGCAGAATTTCAAAGGCGTTTCTAATAAAAGAAATGCTATTTCTAATGTTAAATAACCGAATATGTTTATTTCTGTGTTAAAAATCTAACACAGAAATTGCTTGTCATTTCAACGCCAACAGAATGCAACAACAGTATATGAAAAATAATTTTTTTTTTTTTTTTTTAAATGTTCCTTGAGCAATGGGTAAAGCACCAAGCTGCGATGAGAACACTTTCTAAGCTTTAGTATGCACAGTTGTAGCAGCCAAAACAAGTCAAAATGCAACTGTTTCAGAAAAAATATGGCAAGGCATTGCGTGGAAGACACTTCTAAATCAAAACAAACCGCTGGATTCACAAGACGGTACTTCATTCAAGAACCATGCAGGTACTAAGCATGCGAAAAAGGCGGATAGCCAAACAAATGAAAAATCAGTTCACAATCGTGCCCATGAATACGACACATTGCTCTGCAAATGAGTTTGTACTGTGAGCGAAAAAGGTAATAAATAAATTAACAGAAGACAAAAGAAAGAAAGAAACACACACCTAAGTAAATCCACAGCTGTTGGTGTTCAATGACATTGACAATAGGTAAACTTAGTACTTCAAAATACCGTGGGTCTAAACATTAAGATCTCATTGTTACTTACGCAAAAAGGTGTATGTGTCTAGAAGTAAGCAAAAATCAAGTCAGACCACAATGCAGAACCTGACAAAAATAAAACATACAAATCCTGAACGAAACTATGCAAAATGAAAATAAAAATAAAAATAAAATAAAATAATATAAAAAAAATAAAATAAAATAAAATAAAATAAGGTAGGGTCAAAGTACAGTGAAGTGCTGCAGAGGTCAGAAAACCAATGTTTCTCAAGTTAAACATTTGTGAATTAAGGTTTAAAAACCAGACTTGAGGTTTAAGTAATGATGAAAGAAGTCTTATCTTAGCAGGTTTCTTAACTTTAAAACACAAGTCAAAGAGGTAACTTCGTTCAACCCTGGTGACGTGTAAGAGTTCATTTTAAGTTGCCAAATGAGTTCCTTTTTTTCTAATAACAATTGTTGGGGTCCTCCTCTTTCCTCTGTAAGTACCTGGTCTATAACTTTAAAAAGGAAAGCGTGAGAAGGGTTGTTATTACAATGTCTTGCAAGGGCATTAGTGTTGCTCTTCTTCCTAATGTGGTACGTATGTTCATAAATTCTCTAAGTTTTCTGTCAGTCTTCCCTATATAAAAGGCAGGGCATGACTGGCACACAGCTAAATACACCACTGATTTTGAGTTACAATTGTAACGACCCTTTGCTTTAAACAGACGTTGCTTCACTTTACATGTGGACCCTGTAGATATAAATTTACAATAGTTACATGTCTCACATTTGTATGTGCCTTCAGTTCTAGTATGCTTTATTGAAGGTCTTTCCATAATGTTTTTGAGGTTTCTGCCCTTTCTAAAAATGATAACAGGTTTGTCCCCTATTTTCTCCGTGAGTTCTTTTTCAAAAGATAACAACTGCCAATTCTTTCTAAGTACATTGCTAATATATTTAGCTTCTAATGAAAAGAAGTAATGAAACTTTTTATTGTACTTCTCTTGGGAAAAAATGGTTTGACCCATGCTAGAAGAGTGGACACCAAGAATCTGTAATGTGACTTCATCTGGCTCTGCCAGGTTCCGTTAGTTTGTTTCAAAGTCAGAATGGGATTGAAAGAACCCAAACCCCTTTTCCTACAAACTTCTCCTATTGTGTCATCCACCAGTGATTCAGGGTACCCACGACTCATAAACATGCATTTCAACAAGGTACATTCCTCGTTGAAGGCGGAGTCTTCAGTAGTCATTCTTGCCACTCTAACTAGTTGGCCCTTTAAAACCGATTTTTTCTGGTGTAGCGGGTGGCAACTAGAAAAATGTAACATAGTGTTAGACTGAGTGGGTTTCCTGTAAGTTTTAGCAACATAACCCCTATGGATGTCGTCTCTCTTCAATTCAACATCCAAATAGTTAATGGTGTCTTCACCAAAGGTAAATGTGAATTTCAAAAATGGAGTGCTGTTATTTAAAACCTCAACAAAGTTGCTTGCATCCCCTACGTTACCTTGAAACATAATGAAAATGTCGTCCAAAAATCTGTTGTATAGTTTGACTTTCTGAAAATTGTTGTCCTTAAATACATAGTCGTGTTCCCACTGGGCCAGTACTAAATTGGCGTAGCTGGCTCCACAAGGGGAACCCATAGCTACTCCAATTATTTGTTTATGTATGCTCCCATTAAATCCAACATAGTTATTGTTCAGGATCACGTCTAATAGTTCTTGAATTAGACGGATCTCATCACTCTCCACTCCATGTGCTATTAGGTTTCTGGTGACATATTCAATCCCTATGTCGTGGGGTATGGAGAAGTAAAGGTCGACTACTTCTATTGTAAGAAAATGAATGTTGTCACAGTATTCAAATTTATCTACATTTTCTAAAAAAGCCCAGGAGTCCTTAACTATTTGCAACTCTTGGGACACATACTTCTTTAATAACTCATCAACGAACTTGGTACAAGCATAAGTAATAGAAGACCTAGCATTGACTAAAGCCCTCATAGGGGGGGTTTGAAGGTTTTTATGAATCTTGGGTAAACTAAATAAGTTAGGTGTTTTTGGGTTAGGAACCACTATATAGTTGTAAATATCAATGCTGATCATGCCTTCAATCAATAAGTCCCTAAAGAAGGAAAAGATTTTTTTATATGCAATATTCATTTCGTTGATACTTGATCTAACATAGGTGTTACTGTTCAAATTGTCCAACATTTTCTTATCATATTCCTCTTTGTCCATGATCACCAAGCCACCTCCTTTGTCTGGTTTCAAAACTCTGACCAGTAAAGTTCTGACTAGGTTCAAGGCTTCTACTTCATTGTCTGAAACATTCCTAATGGTATTCCTCTTTCTAGTCATGTAGAGATCCCTGAAATCGGCCTCACACATGTGTTCAAACAAAGATAAAGGGGGGCAAATTGGTGGGTTGTAAGTACTAGATACCCTCAAAGGGTCTTCTACAAAAGGCCTGTCTCCAAAAATCAAGGACAGGTTAAGTTTTCGGATGTATAACTTCAAGTCAATCAAAGTTGCTGGTAGGTCAAAGTGCTCATCAGGTACAAAGGTCAGTCCTTTGCTAAAAAGGTTGCAAAGTTCATGTCTAATGTTAAAATTAGAGTAATTGTACACTTTGAAGTCTCCAGTATTGTTTGATAAAATGACGGGTGCTGAAGTTATCTGTTGTAATTTATGTTCTCTTTCCTGCCCCTCATATTGTATCTCTGTTGATGGTTCTGGCCCCTGTTGGAAAAAGAATCATTACTGTCATTAGTGTTAAAATGGTTGTTATTAGCCAAATTGTTGGCTGGGCGCAAGTCAGGGTCATCATTTCTCCAATCTCCCTCAAATGCATCTAATTCTCCAACACCTGTTCCTACTCGCATTGCAGGCTCAGTGTCTTTACTACCATAAGGACACACAAAGTTATTGCGTTGGGTTTGATGACCAAAAATGCCTTTACCCTGAGAGGGAGGGAGGTGGTTTAGGGTAAGCAGATCCATTTTTGTAGTCATTAATGTCCCTTCTTAGTTTCTTTAATTTCGCCTCAGAGTTCTTAACTAATTGTTGGTCAATAGATGAAAACACTCTCTTGTAATCGTAATGGTACCTCATAAAGTCTGGGTGTGTCCTTATGTCATTATTCAACCCAGTGACCTCATTTGTCAATTTTTCTATGGATATGGCATAATGCTTACACATCATGTCCATAAGTTCGGTACCATGTCTGTCAAATAAAGAAAGAAGTTCATTGTAAAATTCTGTTCCAGCTTCCAAACCTGATGGGTACTGCCAAGATCGTAATCCTTTCGGTACTACTCCCTGTTTCTTACATTCTGCAAAGTAGCTCACTTCCAGTTGTAGTTTTTTAAGTTTCAACATTTTCTTGTCAACTTCCTTTAATTTAAAAGGTAAGGACTCACCTCCTCCAGCCGAGCCTCTACCAACCCTTTCGTTGTGGTTGGAACCAAAAACTGGTTGTAACTTTAACCATTCAGTCATGTTAGGAAGCCCTATAAGCCCCGAGGAGACTTCATTTGTAGAATTAAAAAAAGTGGAAACTTCACCACTAGTTTCATTCTGTCGTGGGTTTAGTACACCAGTGTGGTTCGCTCCTTCATTAGTAGCTCCGTTTCCAGAACAATTACAGGTAGTCGAACACCCTTGTAGTTGAGTGCTAGGAGCACAGTTAGCCATGATTTTAGGTCTCACTGAGGTGTTTGTTTGTGACAAGTTATCCACCCTTGTAGAAAGATTTTCAAGTTTTTCATTCATAAGCTGGATTAATTGGGTTAAGTTCATCATTTCATTCGATCCAGAGTCAGGCAGCAAAGAAGGTTGAGTGATAATATCTCCAGAGCAACCCAAGCTGGGTTCGGTAGCCATGAGAACAACTAACAATTCCAAAACTGAAGAAAAACAAACTGTCAAAAAACAAACCAAAAGGTTCCGAACCAGCAGGTGTAAAACTCCAAAGGTTTATTAGGAAATGTAAAAGTAAAGCGCTTTTCGTCTCCCTTAGTAGGAAGACTTCTTCAGACAAAGGAAAAAAAATCATCAAACACAATCTTCACTAAGACATTTTTGGTTACTTTAATCAAGTTCATGTTTCTTTTTTGAAAACTTTTTTATGTTTGACACCCTGTCTACACTAAGTGGACATTTATTTATGCTTTTAATGTAATACAACTTTAAATGTGAAGGTATGTCAGTGGGTTCAATTAAGGCAGCTGTTTGTAATTTTGTAACACCCCCCCCCTTTTTTTGGGTTTTAAATTGTGTTTGATGATTTTTTCCTTTGTCTGAAGAAGTCTTCCTACTAAGGGAGACGAAAAGCGCTTTACTTTTACATTTCCTAATAAACCTTTGGAGTTTTACACCTGCTGGTTCGGAACCTTTTGGTTTGTTTTTTGACAGTTTGTTTTTCTTCAGTTTTGGAAAATTAATAACACAGCCAGTGACTCTCTCTTTGCAAACTCTGTAAGTAGATCCTGGAACTTTCTTCCAGCTGATATTACCTTACTTTCCACCTTAGATCCATTTAAAACTAGACTCAAACAACATTTGTCACTTAACTGGCTATGTCACTGTATCAAGCCTGGCTAACTCTCTCTAGAATGTGTAAAAATCTGTTAACCATCTTACTGTGTAATTTAATTTAATCCTGACTTACACTCGGGATTAACTCTAACCTGTGGAATTTATTTAACTTGCTTACTTATGTAATCTCTGTAAATAGTCTGTTTGTAATATGTAATGCTGGTATTATTTAATGCTGTATCTGCTTACCCTTGGAGCTTTTCTCCCTGGGCCTCCGCTGAAAATGGACATGCATCCAGTCGGACTATCCCGGTCAACAAATGTAAAATAAAATAAATAAATAAAATAAAAATTGTTTATTTGTAACTACAGATGTTATTAAATTATATTCTATGATTCTGCATGTTGAAGGGTTAGCATGGTTTGAAGGGATTTTTTTTGATATAGGTCAGGTATTAGCAGATAGAGTGGATTTAGCCACTAGTCTTATGGATATGATGTTAACAAATAATTGCATATGTTTTGAGGGCCAATATTTCAGGCAGAGTACTGGTGTTGCTATGAGGGCAGTTTACACCACCAGTTTTGCAAACCTTGTTATGGCCCATTTTGAGTCTAAATGCATTTTTAATAGCATGTATCAAAACTCTTGATTGTATTATACCAACTTTATGGATGATATTTTTATTTTATTGACAGACACAGAGGATAAACTTGTAGAGTTTATTAATTATATTAATAACATCACTGATTTTTTAAGATTCTCCCGTAAATACAATTCGGAGAAAATAATTTTTCTGGATGTTGAATTAACAAAAAAAAAATATTGCCCAGGGATGTTTTAAGTCAAATATTTATAGAAAATCTACTTTTCAAACACCTGTCTTCACTACTGTAGCTGACATCCTAAACATCAGAAAAAGGCCATAGTGAATGGCCATTTAGTGAGATTGGCTAGAATGGTTTCAGATGAAAATACATTCATTTAGGAATGTGATGTGTTATTGCATATGTTTTCCAATAGGTGATATCCCATGGAATTGTTATTAGAAATTAAGGACTAAGTGTTGTATAAAAGAACCCATGGAGTGTATACACCCTTACTGGCTAGACCAATGCTGGATAGTGATAGGCATGACACTAACACTTTTAATAGTGTAACAAATGTGTTAACTAACAATATGGAAAATCAAAAGTTGTTTATTTCAACTTTTTCTTTAGGCAGCTACAATATTTTTGACATATTAAAGAAGAATTGGGTATTTTTTTCCACTGACAGTCAGTTGTTTAAGTTACTTAGGGTTAAGCCCCATGCAGTGTGTAGAAAGGGCAGATTCTTTAAAAATTTACTAGAACAACACAATACCAGTATGAGTAGGACACTGGGTACATGTGTGTGATGGGCCAAAACGATGAACAGTTTATAGTTACTAATGAAGCTGAACCTACAGAATAAATAATACTGAAAAAATACAGATACCTTGCGAAGGTATGCTTAAATGTGGGAGCTGTTCTCAATGCCCACATATTATGAATAAGGATTATGTCCTTATTAGAGAAAGAACATATAAAATTAATGGATATTATACATGTGAGTCCTCACAAGTGTTCTATTTAGCCTGCTGTGTCTCGTGCCATGCATTTTATGTGGGCAAAACATCCAGGAAACTTAAAAAAAAAATCTATGAACATTTGTTAGACATCAGGAAGTGTAAAACACTAATGCTCTGTACGGGCATATTTTAGGGTGTCCATTGCATTCATTTAAATTATAGTTATAGAGCAAGTTAAAAAAGACTTGCAGGGTTTTATAACTGATGAACATTTGAATAAAAGTGAATTAAAATGGCAGCTTAAACTCAATGTTATGCATTTTCCAGGATTAAATAAATGTTGTTCCATCAATGCGGTTTTAAAGTTAAAACATTTGGAAGTGTAAGTGGCTATTCAGGTATTTTTATTATTATTTTTAATATATAGGATTTTATACACATATATCTATATTTTATATATATTTGTTATATATACGTATTTATGTACTTTTACCTTTAATAAGATTTTTTATGTTGAATGCCAGTCAAGGTTTAATTGTTTTATTGGTAGTTGGCTATACTTTTTAATTTCACTATATAAAGGCATGTTTAATATACTTGAATTTAATTCTGAGGAAGCCTTTGTAATTTAAAGGTTGAAAGCGCTTAACTGTAAATAAAGGATTTGAGCTTTAAAGTTTGGCTCATTTTTTGAAGCTGTGACATTGCTATCTGGATTGCGATTGCTGCTCCCCACAGGATTTTGTGTTTTTTGCTTCATTATATATCCCTGGTTCCAGTTTGTGTTCCTAAAGCTGCACTGCTTGCAATGACTGCACTTGAAAGTGCCTACAGTGCCTTTGATCAAATGTTGTGCACTGCCACTCTGCTCAAGCATAGGTTTTATGATATTAATTTTTTGGGGAGTCCAAAGGGGGTGTTGAACTAATGCCTTTGTTAACTCATAGTTTCCCAAAATTAGTTTTCAATTATCATTCAAAATGCCCTTAATAACATACATGTCTATAGTGACAGGTAAAGGGAAAGCTCTTTGAAAGCCAATCTTGTTTAATTATTTGCTTGGGGTGTGCTTGTTGCTGGCAGTGAAGTAGTGTTGTTATTCTTACTAAGGTCTGGTTTAGCTGAAGTGCCTCTAAGCAACGAGACTTCGTTCATAATCTTGGTTAACCAATCAGTATTTTATCCACTAGCAAGAAAAAAAGTTTTTCAAAATAAGTGAGCCACTGAAAAAATTCGCATTGTCACTTGCCAGCCTGCTCAGCAGAATAAATTGACCCTTTACCACACTCTTTTTCATATGTGGTGGATAAAGACTTAGTTTATATAGACACTGATTTGAAAAAGTCTTCTTGTAAATCATCATCAGTGGAGTTTCAGATCTCAGACAGAAAACTCTTTCCTCTCTTCTTCAATGGACAAGCTGACAAGTATTGCTCTTGCCAACCCCTTCCTACCTGGTTCCTCCAGCTGCTGAGCTTCTAATCAGACTTGGTTTATGTCTCCATTACTGTATGCCATGGAGCTGGAACAGGAGACATTTTTGCCCATGTATTCTTTTACAGTTTTTTTCATTCAGATACTGACGATGATAGTGCCTGAATATGGCTGTAGTGTGGAGAACTAACACCTTTGGTATGGCTTCTGTAGATGCATTGTAGGAGGGTGCATTTCTGCATCTGTACATTTTTAATTTTTAACATTAAATGCTGCAGAGCTGCATCTACACAAGTATATTGTGGAGAAAAGATACCTTTTATACCACATCCTTGAGAGCAAGTGAGTAGGGGACACCTGCAATGTTATATTCATGTTAACTACTACAATAAAGACTAGAGTGTATGAAAACCTTACTATTATACAGGGCTCACACCTTTCCATGTGTTTCTACGGTTCAAGCATCTAATAACATTGGCTTGAAACAGCACATGTTTAACATTAGTCATTAGTTGCAACACTAATTTGCAGCATGTATTTCCTTCCACCATTATTTATACTACGAACTACATTCATAGGTTCATAGGTAGGTACTAGGCTATTGGCCCTAGGGCCTATATAAGCCTAGCCAAAAATGTACCCTGGCTTTCGCCACCCAAGAAAGTTATTTTCCTTGCCACTGTCAAGCAGAGCCACAGAAGTGATCCCCAGGGTGAATTTCCTATTTCCCATCCAGTCATCAAGATTTTTCTTGAAGAGTGCTAATGAGGAGCTTTGTTTGACATAGACAGGTAGATTGTTCCAGAGTATGGGAAGTCTCTGGGCCAGGAATCCATCCCTACAGCATATTATGTTTACTGTGGTGATAAGGTTTGGGTCCCTAGAGAGTGTAGCTCGGAGGGATTGGGATTTCTTTAAGTGGAGCATGTCCAACAGCTCTCGGTTTGACATAGCTTTGTATGTTAGGCAGAGATCACCTCTGAGTAGGCAATATGCGACATGTTCACATAACTCTGTGTTTGGAAAACTGCTCTGGTGGTCACTAAGGAAGAAGACCTGTATGTTAAAATTTAATTTGTCTCCTGCTGCCTATGTTTGTTATTAAGAAAATTATTGAGTTATGTACATTTCAAAACAGAAATTGCAGTGCGCAGGCCAGAAATGCAAATACATGGGATGAGGTGGGCAGGGCACTTTTCTTATTTCAAGCTGACAGAGTAGGCAAGAGAGCAATTAATGCTAATTATCCTGTTATTTTATAGAATGAAGTAGTGTGCTCTTTATCTGTTTCAGTTCTATGCTGGTTTGACAGCCAATGACACAGGGACAGCAGAGGTGAAAAGAAATTACAAATTGTACAGTTTTTGTTCTTTTATTTACTACTGGTAGAATTATTAGTTATTATATAATTTATATGTTAGCTGTATATGTTACACTATAAGCAGTTCACTGTTTATGTTCACACTCCAATTCAATTCAGCTAATAGTAAGCCTGAGTACAGGTGTATATTACGTTATCGAGAAGCCGTTAAATCAAACTGCTTTTCATCGACCCGTAAAAGTCTAACTGTTATAATATCGACCACCCGAATGAACAAATTCTTTCCCTGGGAAAGAAACCGCTTGGCCATCCTTGTGAGTTTGCCCTTTTCCCCACTGTAGTATGATCTTGGAGTTGGTATATTTAGTAAGGGGGGGGTGTGGGGGCACAGCCCCCCACATTGGGGGGTATGGGAGGGCATAGTCCCCCACTTCGTAATGTTTAAAATACTGTGTAGTTCGTGGTAGGGCTGGTGATTTCTTTCCCAGAGAAAGAATTCACTCATTCGGGTTTTCACTATTATAAGAGTTTAACTTTTACGGGTCGATGAAAAGTCATTCGATATAACGGCTTATCGATAACGTAATATAGACCTCCCTGAGTACTGCCTTTCACCATAAAGACACTTGCAGATTACACTCATCATAGGGGATGGTTTTATACGGCAGCATAAAAGTATGCTGGCTGACTCCATCCACTGAAGACCCTTACCAGTTGCTATTACCAACAAAACACTCATTATAAGGCTCAATCATCTTTTTGATTTTATATGACAGTACAAGTACAACAACTCAGTGCAGACTGCTGCTAATGTAGCAATGTTTCACCACTTTCTGTTAATTCCTAGTGTGTTGTCAGACACAGTAAAGGTAGCAAATGACATTGGTTTTAATGCTCCATAATGCTAGACAAACCAAGTATATGACCATTATAATAAGTGATTTAGTTTCAGGTATATTAAGTATTCATAGAGACCCAATGTCAGATAATTAATAGTCACATAACTTCTACAGTTTCAAAAATTTGTTATAGCACCTAAAACACTGATCCTTGTATTTTATGTCCATAACAATTAAGATATATAAATTGCTGTTTCAACACAGTAAGTGCATCAAAGCCACAGTATAATAACTATTTTTACTTATACCTGACACAATGCATTTGTACCTTCAAAATGCACCTCCCTGAAAGACTATTAATATCTAAGAATCAAAACCTAATAGAACTGCATAAACCTACCCGTCCCTCAGGCAAAAATCTCCTGTCCTCCGCCCTCGCATGTCAATGGAACTTCCTACCTCCATCCATCCGTACCACCGCAAACCTGTCTTCGTTTAAAAACTCACTCCACTCACACCTTATATCTCAGTGGGAATTCCCCTGCTCCTACCCCTCTTAATCTCTTCTCCTCTCTTCGTCTCAGTCTTCTCCGATTCCATACATGGTTGTAGCAGGAACCAATCCATGTGTAAACAACTACTCTAGATTTACAATGCTGACACTTTTTATCTCAGAAATTGTATGTGTTAAATGAAATATTTTATCTGTAATTAGTATAACCAAAACTTTGACTGTCGTCTTTGCTTTAGAAATTGTATGTTTAAATGCAATGTTTTTACTAGTACTTTTATACTTACTATAACAAAAGCTTTGATTGTAATTTTTGTTTGTAATTATTGTTTTGTTTTTGGAGCTTTTCTCCCCAGGACTCCATTGAAAATGAGTTCTTCTAGGCCCAATGGACTATCCTGGTAAACCAACTGCAAATAATAATAATAATAATAATAATAATAAATAATGTCTGAAAACATAATCTTTAATTATGCTTTTACCTACCTTTATTCATTTGTAGAACCCAAACCACCCTAACAGAACAATGCTGTAAAAAGTGATCTTGCCCCTATTGTTATAGGGCCAGTCAAATATGTCATAGGTTTATAGCTGTATACTAGACTAATGACCACTGGTGTCTTTATAAGCCTAGCCATGCAATCCAAATGTATCCCATGAGTTATTGTGCCTTAGGGGTTATTTTAATGGGTGTATATTAGTTAGAACATGACTTAATGGCTGCTCATTTGCCCTCATTCATTGCCTTGGTGACCCTAGCAAAGAGGTCCACCAGGAGGATTAGGCACAATCTTCCCTTGATGAAAACAGACTGGGTTGGATCTAGTGTTTAAAAGTTTTCTGTGTCCTTATTAATCATTTCCATCATAATTGTTTTGATGGCTTTACATATGAGACTAGTCAGACTTATGGGTCTGTACTTCCCAGGGTTTGTTGATGGCCTATTCTTGTATAGAGCAATGACTATTGCAGTTCTCCATTTCCATGACTCATAGGATGCGTGGAGGCTATGGTTAAACAGTGACTCCGGTGACTGCAATAGGTCATGTATCTAGCTATTTAGGAGGTATCTTGAAATATTTTTGGGGTCCAACTATGCAGTGTTTTTGGTCTTAGAAAGCACATCTTGGACATGCTCCTTAGTGATAATTGGGGGGGGGGGGGTTATATTTGATGGTATTTCTGTGGCGGAGTTTGTGGGGGAGAGAGGATTAGAATTGGAACTGAATTTGTGGGATAGCGGATTTGCTAGATTTTCTGGCTCTGTGTAGGTGGGTCCATTTACAATCAGTTCTGCACACTACTGTGTGCACCTTTGAGGTTTCAGACATAGCTAAAGAAAACCTTGTGGTTGTCCTTTGCCTGTGAGGCTATCTTTACCATAAATATGGTTTTAGTAGATTTCATTTCTGCTGCTTGTTGTCTGCATAGATTGAATGCTTTCACGGTGCTGAATCAGGTCTCTGAGATGATGCATATATCATTGTTTTCTGGGTCACCAGGCAAGTCTCCTTTGATATAATTTCTTAATACTGAGTGCACTAATACTTCTTTTATTGCTTTTCTTGTTAAATTCGGGACTTTTTCGTATAATTCATTTACTGGTTCTTCTAGTTGCAAAATAAGGTCTCCAGGTTAGCATACCTCTCACCCTCTTAGTGCAAGAAATCTGGACAAAGCCCAATAAAATGGGGGGACAAAGACCCAAAAATAGGGACATATTTTAAATATTGCTCTCATAAACTAAGAAAGTTACTAGAGTAACAGGGTTGTTGTAACACACATTTTCTGAAGGATTTGAAGTCTGAAACTCAAATGTATGTCATTATTTAGTGACTTCAGTCCTCAGATCATCCCAGTCATTTGCCAGAAAACAAGAAATGTTATGAGGAGCAGACCAAAAATGTGAGCCAAAAATCTGGACATTCTGCAAAAATCTATACAGTAGAGAGGTATACAGGTTAAATGTTGGTGCCACTTGCTTTGGAGGTTAAATTCAAGTATCTTGCTATCAGTTGATGTGCTCTACTGAGCTTTTTGTTGTATGTTTTCTCTTTTATAAATAAGGTGATTTAGTGTGATGTTTTAACCTAGAAAAACATTGATATAAGAATCATGACAGAGACCTGATTCAAGACCGTTGAAAGCATTCAGTCAGTGCTGGGTTTCAATACCTGTTACACTTTCAGGCCTACTGCATTAGAAAAAGACACCAAAGGCAGTGGTGTCTCCATATTCTTCAAAGAACATTTCATCCCCAGGCTAGTATACCTATTTATTTATATATCTTTGGATGACCAGGTTAACCCCAATAGGCTAGTAGCCTATTTTCAAGGGAGACCCAAGGTGGTAGTTATACTACTAGAGGAAATTTGGCTAGGGCAATAATTAATGTCTCATCCTAAGAACAAATAGACAAGATAATGACACGGTACTCCTCCATGTCCAACTTACTATTAACAAAAACCCTTATCATATCTTATCTTATCATATCATGGACCCCATCCATCTATGTTCCCCCACTGTCAATACCCCCACCTATTATGGAGTCCATATATATTAAGCCAAATATTATTTTTCTAGGAGATTTCATTTAACCATATAAATGTAGGCTCAGAAACTTTTGAACTTTCCATGGAACAGTTAGTCTGTACCCCAGTTACGGTGCTAAACACCTGGATTTGTTCTTTATCAATACATGCAGCTTTGCTCCTCACCAATTGTATCTTCTACCTTGGTCAAATCAGACTATGCAAGTCAATCACTTTGGCCATAAGACTTGAAACCTGCAGCATCTTTGGATAACTTGGTATTCAGAGAATAAGTAAGGCTAATCTACTAAACTGAGAGATGACCTGGCTAAATTCTAAAGAATGTTTCATCCTGATGACCTGACTCCTTATGCAGAATTCTTCACTGCCAAATTTTATGTACATTTAAATAGCTGCATAGACGTATCTGGCCCTCTCAGAAATAAATAAAAGCCAAATTCAAAAATAACTTCTATTGTGAAACCCAAATATGAACAGGCAGTATAATAAAAAAGGTTATTGCACACAGAAATAAATTTAACTCTTACAATGCTAAAAACTAAACAAGTCGCTCCAGACACTGATAAAAACAAAGACAGATATGCTTGTAAAAATAGCCACCCAGGCAAATGATAACACAAAGCATTCTATAATTATACTAAAAACATTAGAAACAATGACCAACACAGTGCAGAGCTGATAGTAAATTATATCATGTAAAAAGTCCAAAAGAACACAGGGATTCTTGGAGCAGGTAGATTTAGCTCAAACTTCACCCTACTTTCCCCACCAGTATTCTCAAGACCACATGCACACACATACACCCACATTTAACTCTCCTAAAGAAGTTTTCAAGGCACTATCTAAAGCCAAAGATACTATGTTTGTGGGTCCAATTAACATATTGGGCTGCCTACTGGTCTGCCTGAAATACAAATTACCTGAGCCTCTTCAGAAGCTATTCAAAATTGGCCTCAAAACAGGCTTCCTTGAGGATGAGTGAAGGGGAACAACAGTTATTCCATTGCACAAAGGTGGGGTTTCAATGGACCCTGGTAATTATACAACCATAAGCCTGACTAGTCTAATCTGTAAGGCTATAGAACGGATAACTATGGAATTAGTATATAAGGACATAGGTGACATCTAGACTCTCAATCTATCCCTATTTGGATTTGTGAAGGGCAGGTCCTGCTAAAATTAACATGGTTGAATTCTTTGAAAAAGTTTCAGAAACAACTGATGCAGACAAAACTACCCACCTCATATCTAGACCTTGTAAAGGCAATTCAGCACCATCCCTCACTCAGTTATCATAAATAAACTCTCCCAGCTAAATGTCAGTCCCTATGTAACTCATTATTTAGCAAATTGGTTGACACATAAAACCCAGAAAATTAAGGTGTATGACTATACTTTCTCCAGATGACCTGTCATTAGTGGTATACCCAATGGTTCAGTCCTTGGGCCACATCTTTTTAGCATTTACTTTTTGGTGGTCAAAGCTAATGTTAAGGGTTTATGGCTGACCATATTTGCAGATGATAGCAAGCTTAGGGTCTTCATGTTCTCATCAGGGGACACCAAGGTCATCTAGTGGGCTGCCCCCTAAACAAATAGCTCATATTAAAACCACTGACTAAAACAAAATGCCAAGAAGTGTATAATTATATCCTGCATGAAACATGACTCCACTTGTAACCATCAAATTGACAATGTGATATCTGGGAATCTTTGTAAACAACAAATTATCCTTTATTCACCATGTATATACTGTTGTAAGGAAGTCTTTTTTTCATTCTACAGTTTATACTTATTGATATTTTCTGCAGATCCAGGGATGTAATTGTTACACTGTATGTGGCACTCATTAAGCCAATCATTGTGTATAATTCTCCTTTTAGTAAGTAACTGCCCAAACTCTTGTCACAAATGGAATGATAGCAATGCTCTCTCACTAAAAAATGAAGGGACTAAACTGTTAAATTGATGTAGACCTTGTCAAAGCCTTGTCTCTCTTCTCAGACTCATACAGAGGAGTTTGCGGTGACATCTACCTTGTGTACATAGCTTCAACCAACCCTATTCTGATTACACATTCATGAGTCCTGTGGTATCATAAACGCCCTCTTAAGAGACTTTAAGAGGGGTCTAAATGGAGAGATGAGAAGTCAGCAAGCAAAGGAGAGTAGTATTGCTTTAACTGAATTCATCCTCAAGTCTTGGTGAGTATCTTCACGAGGAGGACCCTGTTTTTCACAATATCTCACCAAGACGACACTGATATATAGACTGTATTTTACATAGAATATACCATGGACAGAAGTAGGTCAAAAATAAAAAAAAACAAGATAGCTGGGTGCACAAATCCCAGGATAAAAAAGTGCCCGATCCTGGTAGGCGCACTGGTGCTAGGATTGGAAAAAATGACAGTGTAGAATCTTTAAAATACAGAAACATTCCTACAATGGGGCTAGACCAAGCCCAGGGGGAGGTTGGCCACCTGTTGCAGAAGGAAGTAGCAGTCCACAAAAATGAAAAAAAAAAATGATAGGCCAAAGAACAGTCATAAAAATGATAGACTGGACTATTGAGGATAAGAAACAAATTATGTATTGTTACTATTATGCAAAAAGCCAATAATTTCCAAACACAAAATACACAAAAAGATTGAGAGAAATTAGAGAAAATAAAAATACTTCCACAAGAAAAACCGTCAGAAGCCTCAAATAAAAATTTGTGTTCATTACTACAACAGATTTGTGAAAAACATTATATAGACCAAGAATCTTCAATCTGTTTGAAAAAAGAAGAATCTGTGGAAGTGTGAAAATATAAACAAAAAAATGTAGAGATTTTTGAAAATTATAAAAAATAAGTGTGGACATGAGAAAGAAAGAGAGATTTGATATGTTGCAATATTTATGCAAAGTCCAAAGCCAAATTAATCAATACAAAAAAGGCAGCCCCAAAGATATTCAAAGAGAACTACAGGCAAAGGCATCCAGATATGGAACATTTCACAATAAAAAAATAATATCACAAAGAGAAAATGTAGAAAAGAAGATTAGTAAAGTAGAAGTTAAAAAAAATAGAAGCTGAAGTTATGGAATGCCTGAAAAGTGATGGATTTGGTGTAGAAGGTCTAACACAGGTTACATCATAGCATCATGGAAGGAGTCCCCAAAGTAAGAAGAAACAGGAAGATCAGGAGACATATGAAGAAGAAATATGGATGCTGGAAAGAAAAAATGATTTAATATGGTGTAATATTTATGCAAAGGAGAAAAAAAAATTAATCAATACAAAAAGAGCAGCACCAAAGATATTTGAAGAGAAATACAGACAAAGGAAAATGGACATGGAAAGCTTTACAATACAAGAGATAAGAAGACAAAGAGGAAAAGTAGAAAAGATTAGTAATGGAGAAGAGAAATAGAAATTGAGGTTATGGAGTACCTGCAAAGTGAAGGACTCAGTGTGGAAAATCTAACTCAGAAAGCACCACAGCAGGATAGAGCAATAAACATCCAAATTAAGGAGAAAACAGTGGAACGGGAAACAACTGGGCAGTTGCCATATGAAGATATTTTGGAGCCTTCCACAGGAAACCAGTATAAATGTTCACTTGAAGCTGGACAGCAAGGGAAAGAACAGGAAAATATGGCAACTCTGATGCAGTCAATGTTAAGTAGTGATAGGCCAGTGAGTTCCCACATGACAGAGCAACGGATGACACTGGATGAAATTGAAGAGAATGTGCCACATGAAGATGCCATAGAACTCTCTTTAGAATGCCTGCAGGAAATGGAGAACAAAAATGTGCCCTTAGTTTAGAAGAAAATGAGCTAAGAGAAGAGTTGCCTGATTTAATACAGATAGATAGACATATTAAGATCAATGAAAGAAATAGACTGCAGAAGGTCAATAAAATGCAAAAAGTCAGAAGTCTGATAAAACAAATGAATGGAGTAATTAGGCCTGTCAACAGAGATTCATACAATATAACACAAGTAAACAGGATATATTACTGTGCAGCTAAATTAATAACAGATAAAATTCTACCACAAGAACATACATTAGTAAGGGAAAGGAAGGGGAGAAATTGAATACCATCATGGAAGTATCGAATAGAGAAAACTATAAAGCAATTAAGACAAGAGTATCACTGTTAGAAGAGTATAGAAGAGGGAACAGATCAACAAAAATACTCAAAAAAATAGACATGATAAAAGCAATGCGCAGTATTATAACAGATCAGGATCTGTCTTGCACTATAAAGTAAAAATCTCAGCACAGGCAGAAAAACTTAGAAGATACACAGATAAATGTAAAGGAAAAGTACAAAATAAGCAATTAATTGATAACCCTAAAACGTTCAACAGAGAATTGAGAAACAAGGTTACAGGAATTGAAAGACCACCCAAAAAAGAAGAAATAGATGCATTTTGTAGAAATATCTATGAAGATCCTGTGGAACAGGAACAGCTAAATTGATAGAAGAAGCAAAAGAAAGAATAAAAAGTTCAAAGGTACAGGATATGAAATGGGATGAAGTAACGGCCAGAGAGATTGAGACAAAGTTAAGAAAACCCCAGGCCCAGATGCAATGCCTAACTTCTGGCTAAAAGTATTAACATCTTTGCAAGAAGATTTAGCCATAAGAACTATTTACATATGCACCCCGAACAGACACCAACTTGGTTAACAATAGGAAAAACAATGCTCCTGCCTAAGAGTGAACCTGAATGATATCCTAAAAATTATAGACCAATAACTTGCCTTCCAACGACGTACAAACTATACACCAGAATTGATGCCAGCAGAGTTTATAGTAATTTAGAAGAACATTCTATCATGGCAATAGAACAAAAAGGTAATAAAAGAAAGTCATATGGAACATCTGTTGCTAAATAAAGTCATAATAGAGAACTATAAAAAAGAGAAGAATCTAAGTATGGCATGGACTGACCACAAAAAAAAAAAAAAATGATAGTATCCCACATTCATGGATAAAACAGTGCTTAAAAATGTATACTATATACACCACAGACTGATCAGTTAAATTACAGTGACCATGAAACAGTGGCAGACCACTTTGCAATTAAGCCATGACAAAGGGCAAATTATTATTCTAGGGATTGAAATTCAAAGGGGGATATTCCAGGGTGACTCCCTGTCTTCACTGCTATTCTGGCTTGCCCGTAACCCTTTAAACTGTCTACTTAACAGATTAGGCCATGGCTATAGTCTGGCTCCTAGAAAACAACAAAGTGCAAAAACATCTCATCTTCTCTTTGTCGATGATTTAAAACTGTATAGCTCATCAGATGAGGAACTGAAAGCACAACTACAAGTAGTGAAAACGTTTTCAGATGATATAAGAATGTCGTTTGGTCTTGATAATGGTACAAAAGCAACATTTAAAGCAGGAACACAGCAGCACCAAGAAAACATCAGTTTGGGACAAGGATGTGATGTAAAAGAACTTGAGCAAGAGGGAGTGTATAAATATTTGAGAACTGATGAAGGATCAACAACAAAACATAAACATATGCAAATAAAACTTAGTAAGGAATATTTTAGAAGATTTAAATTAATCCTGAAAACAACACTGACATCTAGGAACAAAATCCAAGTTATAAACCAATTTGTTCTTCCTGTTCTAACTTACAGTTTTGGAGTGACTGACTGGCCTCAAAATGTGTTGGATAGATTAGACAGGAAAACAAGAAAGATGCTTTATGCTAACCAAATGATTTATAAAAATCAGTGCATACCAAGATTATATATTCTCCGTCCTGAAGGAGGGATGGGCCTCCTTGAAATTGTTTACATGCATAGATCTGCAACTGTGGGACTGCATACATATCTGCTGACCTCACAAGACCCAAATGTAGTGAAAGTTTTGAAACATGAGGAAAATAAATCTAAGATGACTTCCCTGCTTAGTCTAGCAGAAGCATATCGGCATCAAGCAGGAATGGAAATCAGACCAGAAGTAGATAAAAATCAGGAAGCAACTGAATGTGCCAAAAAAAACAAAAAAAAACAAAAGAAAGAATATAAGGTGAAGGATCAGATGAGAAGGCAAGAAATGTGAAAAATGCATAAATATAGTTGCAAGTAAAGAAAACTTCTGGAAGAAGCTCATGTTATTTTTATTTTATTTATTTTATTTTACATTTGTTAACCAGGAAAGTCCAACTGGACACGCATCCATTTTCAGCGGAGGCCCAAGGAGAAAAGCTCCAATAGCATGTCATAAAGAAATTACACAAGAATATCATACGAAGATATAGGTTCCATAGAAACATAAGTTATGTTTACATTAACAATTCCTTTAGTAAAGTCAGCATACAGCATTCTAGTATTAAGGTTTATATAGAATATAAAATATAAACACACAAGAAAAAAACATTTTTTTCTTTCTAAATTATGAGTACTCTCAATCTTTTGTTATAGAAATAACCAGTGATTATTAAGCTTTACAGTGAAAGGGGACCTTTAGTAGAATCCTTGAACATGGTATTGGTGCAAATTAACCTGGGGAGTAGCATGAACAAAGCCAGTTGTTTGAGAAGTGGGTTCTCAGGAGTTTCTTAAATTGAATAGTGGAGGTAGTGGAGGTTATTTGGCTAGATAGTGAGTTCCAGATTTTGACAATAGTGCAGGCAAAGAGAGATTTGCCAGCATAATTTTTGTGTCTGATAATGCTTATTAGGTTCTGAGAACTAGATTGTAAGGCTCTGGTAGGGATGTGGGGGTTAATTATATTTTGAAGTGCAGGGATTTTTTCTGGAAGGTAGAAGAGATTATGTGCTATTGTGAGTTGATTAAACAGAAGTAGTTGAGGTAGCTTGAGCCAGTTTGAGTTGGTTAAGGCCAACACAGTGGTGGGATTTGTATGAGGTTTCAGTAGCGAACTTGGCTATTTTGTTATAACAAGATTCCATTTTGTTCAGATCACTCTGGCGGAGATTAGTAAGGATGGGAGAGGCATAGAGAAGGATGGATAAGAGATGAGCTCTTGATATAGTAGCTTTGGTTTGTTTAATTATAAAGTGTTTGTTCCTATAGAGAAGTCCTAGTTTTTTATTAACTTTCCTAATGGTTTGAGCTATATGATGTCAAATTTGAGGTTATTGTCTATTTCTACACCTAACAGTTTAGTATGTGCAGTTGGAGTGATTTGAATGTTATCTTTGGAGTGAATGGTGAAAGTGTTGAGGGGGGAGCATGACCTGGGCCAAAAAGCATTAATTTAGTTTTTGTTGGGGTTAATAATAAGTTTGATGTTTGTGAACCGTGTTTCGACTAGAATAAAAGTGTTTTGGGTGAGGATTTACAGTTCCTTTAATGTGGTGGTGGCACTTATAAGAGTGGTGTCATCTGCATATTGTACTTCTGATGCTGTGAGTGAGGAGGAATTGATTTGGGTGGTGAATAGTGAGAACAACAGTGGGCCAAGGATGGATTCTTGAGGGACACCTATGGATACCGGTAGCGGGGGGGGGGGGGCGCAGCTGGTCATCACAAGCATGTAGCACCCAAGGTAAATATTCTTTATTGTGCCATCAAAATGTTTCAGACCGGTTTCGGCACACAGCCTTCATCAGTGATGTACAAACTTCCAACACAATTCCTTAAATATCAATTCAAAACACTTACCCTGTGATGTCATTTCTCTCATAACACCATCCCCCACTCTGGAATTATAGACAAACTTACTAAACTAGGTATAAATCCCTATGTCACAAGATGGGTTGCCAACTGGCTCACTGACCGAACTCACACTGTGAAAGTAGCAGACTCTAAATCCAACTTCAGACCAGTGACAAGTGGAGTACCACAGGGTTCAGTCCAAGGTCCTCTCCTGTTTGGTATCTACTTCTCTGAAGTACAGGCTAACAAAGAAGGTCTTTGGCTAACAAAGTTCGCAGATGACTGCAAACTAGGAGCCATAATCAAATCTCCTAATGATGTGGACATCCTACAAAAGGGCCTCACTGAGACAGATGCCTGGTGTCAAAGCCATGGCCTCAAGCTCAATGCCAAAAAGTGCATTGTCATCCCCTTTGGTAAAAACTCTGTACCCATAAACTACCACATAGGTGGTAGTCTTCTTAACACCAAAAGTGTGGTAAGAGACCTTGGGACACAGGTGGACAGTAGTCTCTCCTTTGATAATCACATCGCCACAGTGTTCAGGAAATCCTTCTACGTGGCACACCTCATCACAAAAGGTTTCTCATCCAGGAAAAAAGAGGTCATTGTTCCCCTCTACTCATCACTCATTAGACCCATTATAGAGTTCAACGCCCCTTTTGGTATGTACCTCACAAGACATCTACAACAACTGGAAAGGCCACAGAAATACCTCATGAAGAGGATTACTGTCTTCAAACAGATGCCCTACGCAGACCATCTCAAAAAACTCCAGCTTTACTCTGTCGCATATCGCCTACTCAGAGGCGATCTCTGCCTAACATACAAAGCTATGTAAAACCCAGAGCTGTTGGACATGCTCCACGTAAAGAAATCCCAATCCCTCCGAGCTACACGCTCTAGGGACCTAAACCTTGTCACCACAATAAACAGAACATGCTGGAGGGATAGATTCCTGTCTCAGAGACTTCCCATACTCTGGAACAAACTACCTATCTTTATCAAACAAAGCTCCTCATTAGCACTCTTCAAGAAAAATCTTGATGATTGGATGGGAGATAGGAAATTCACCCCGGGGATCACTTCTGTGGCTCTGCTTGACAGGGGCTCAGGAAAATAATTTTCTTGGGTGGCAAAAGCCAGGGTACCGTTTGGCTAGGCTTATATAGGCCCTAGGGTCAATAGCCTAGTACCTACCTATGAACCTATGATAACATCCACAATATATCCACACATGTTTTAAGTACAGAACAGCAACCGCTACTTAATAAAGGGTTAAATTATGTATTGAGCTTGTGTGTTGATGAAAATGTATTTGTTACAGATGTATTAGCTTTCTGTAGAAAAATTTATTTGAAACTGTTTTTTGGGTCCAATTCAGACTCTCAAAGATCTACGGAATTTAAGTTTTATAAGTCCAGCATTATGCCACCTCTGAACAAAAATGTGGCAATATTTCAGCAAGCCATACTCAAAGATCTACACTTTACACTATACTCGGCTGCTTAGACATAACCTTACACAGGATGAACAAAGGGCCCTTCAAGAGCTTAGTAGTAATACTGACATCACCATCCTCCCTGCTGATAAAGGAGGGGCAGTTGTGCTCATGGATACCAGTTATTATTGGGCAGAGGGAAATAGACAACTGTCTAACCCTGTGCACTACATGCGCATGGATACAGACCCCACTCCTAGATTTAAGAAGGACATTGACTCATTTTTGGAGCAGGCAGTGAAAGAGGGGATTATAAATAAATCTACTATGTTACAGCTAATAGTAAGGGACCCGGTTAAACACATTTTGTATCTTTTACCTAAGATTCATAAGAGTTTGGATAAGCCTCCAGGTAGACCTATAGTTTCAGGTATAGGCTCATTGACTGAGCCACTATCAGCATATTTGACTCAGTATATCTACAGCCACTATTAACAAATGTTCAGGATAGGATTAGAGACACTACTGAATTCCTGCAAATTATTTCTGATTCTGAATTGGAATCACACTGGCTCACGTGTACCTTAGACGTTAAATCCCTATATACCAGCATACTCCATTGGGCAGGACTACAGGCCTTGGATTATTGGTTGAATTTAACTGGTCTATATCCTGTGGGATTTAATACCCTCCTAGTTTGTATGGCAGAGCATGTCTTGACAAAAAATGTTTTTTATTTTCAGGGCAGATGCTACTGGCAAACCCAGGGAACAGCAATGGGGGTGTCCTTTGCCCCCATATATGCAGATCTTTTTATGGGTTATATTGAGCAGGCATTGATATATGATATGTCACACAACATATATCTGCCTGATATGGACATATGGAGGAGATTCTTGGACGACTGTTGGTTGGTTGGGCATCGGGGTATAGAATATTTGAAAGAGTTTGTACAATACCTCAATGACAATAAATGGGGCATTGAGTTCTCTTTAACATATAGTTATGATGAAATCAATTTTTTGGACGTTAAGATCCTAAGGGAACCTGACAACTCTTTATGGACTGTGGTATTTAGGAAATATTCACAATATAATAATTTATTATGTGCGACCAGTCTACACCCCACATACACCATAAGGAAAATACCTAAGTCACAATTCTCCAGGATTAGATGTATCTGTTCAAGAGAGGAAGATTACAATCATTCCAAGCATGATCTTACATGTAGATTCTTGAACAGGGGATATAGGTTAGGGGATGTGGATATACTTTTATACTGTCATCCCAAAAGTCAGCTGTATCCAATATGCTGATGACTCTACTCTGATTTGCTCAGCCATATCTCCAGTAGAGTTATGGTCAGCTACCCAGACCACCTTTAATACAATAGAAAACTGGCTTTCTGAACATCGTCTGATCCTAAATCCCAAAAATACTAAAATGCTGTTATTTTCACCAACACGTAGGTCTACCGCTTTCACCTTTACCATAAAATCAAATGATGGCACAATAATCTTCCCTGACCCATCTACAAAACTATTAGGTGTCATCATAGACAATAATCTAAAATTTGACCTACATGTTAAGCAAACTATCAAAACCATCAATAAAAAACTAGGGTCACTTTACAGAATAAAAGCCTTCCTAACCCCTCCAGCTAAAATTGCCATAGCTCGCTCTCACCTTCTTTCAACCCTTCTGTATGCATCCCCTCTACTCTCAAATTTAAACAAGACTGTCCTTAAACTCTCAATTTGCTACAACCACATTGCCAGGTTTGCCACTGGGCTGCCTTTTAGGACACATCATTGCATCAATCTATATCAGTTTGGGTGGCTTGAACTACCCAGCCTAATCCAGTATAACCAACTGATTATGGCCTTTAAAATCCTCTATAATCCGGACAATACTCCTGCACTTAAAAATATTATCACCCCCTATAACAATCCTAGACCGCTTTGATCCTCTAACAAACTACTAATTCAGACTAGCAAAATTAATAACACAGCCGGTGATTCTCTCTTTGCAAACACTGTAAGTAGATCCTGGAACTCTCTTCCAGCTGATATTACCTTACTTTCCACCTTAGGTCAATTTAAAACTAGACTCAAACAACATTTGTCACTTAACTGGCTATGTCAATGTGTCAAACCTGGCTAACTCTCTCTAGAATGTGTAAAAATCTGTTAAGTAGTTCACTGTGTAATTTAATTTAATCCTGATTTGTGCTCAGGATTAAAAGTAACCTGTGGAACTTGTTTAACTTGCTTACTTATGTAATCTCTGTAAATAGTCTGTTTGTAATATGTAATGCTGGTATTATGTAATGCTGTATCTGCTTACCCTTGGAGCTTTTCTCCCCGGGCTTCCGCTGAAAATGGACATGCATCCAGTCGGACTATCCTGATCAACAAATGTAAAATAAAAAAAAAAAAAAAAAAAGTGTCACTGCTCGGGAATGGGCTTCCCTGCAAACTCAGGAGGATTTACTTAACTATAGGAATAGGGATGACCAAAAAGAATCAAATGTTATCAGATTAATAACCACATATGGGAGAAATGTTAATTTACTCAGGGATGTGGTTAATAAACATTGGAACATTTTGATGGCCAATAAGGAGCTTAGCAAATGGTGTCCCTTTTCTTTTCGTTGTGGCAAAACAATAGGGTCCCATTTTTCTCATTATAAACGTCAGCCAAGAAATAGGGAATCCATTCGCCAACTCAGTATTGTAGGGGAGAAGTTAGTAGGTTGCTATCCATGCAGACATTGTTCATTTTGCCAGCATATATCCAAAACCAAGCAGTTTTCTAGCCAAAATACTAGTCATGTGTATGACATCAACTTCTATGCTAATTGTGGAACAGATTGGGTCATCTATTTAGCTAGCTGTCACTGTCATTCATTTTACATAGGACAGACATCTAGACCGTTTTGTTTGAGAATATCAGAACATGTAAGTGATGTTCGTAATATACTCATTACCGATGCATTGTATAGACACTGTCAAACACACCACTCTGCCAAATTTACTTTTATCATTATTAACAGAATATTAGATAATAAAGGATATAAAAGGGGATGGCATTCTCTGCTTAATTATAAAGAAAAAAGTGGATAGTTAAATTAGGGGCACTTTTTACACCTGGCCTTAATGACAAATTTTAAAATATGAGGGAAATGACATCACAGGATAAGTGCTTTGAATTGATATTTAAGGAATTGTGTTGGAAGTTTGTGCATCACTGATGAAGGCTGTGTGCTGAAACTGGTCTGAAACATTTTGATGGCACAATAAAGAATATTTATCTTGGGTGCTACATGCTTGTGCTGGCTCTTTTTTTCTGAAGATTTGACTGTGGTTGGCCGTTTGCGCTTGCCTTACTTGCAAGCCCTATCTTTATTTGGACAGCTGGTCATGCCATAGGACTGCCTGTTGTCAACCAGATAAGTAGCTAATAAACCATGATATAGTGGAGGGGCTGAGGCTTACGGTAGATAAAGTTTGGAGAAGAATGTTATGGTCTACCATGTCAAAGGCTTTAGATATGTCTAAGAAAATGGATGATACAAATAGTTCCTTGTTTCTATTGTGGTTAACTTTATCTGTAAATGATAGTAATGCTGTTGTGGTGCTGGAGGATGGTCTAAAGCCATGCTGGGTTTTGGAGATTAAGCTGTTTTGTAAGAGGTACTGAAGTAGTTAGGAATGTACAACTCTCTCTAATATCTTGGAGAGAGGTGAGAGTATTGTGATTGGGTGGAAGTTGGTGAGTTCTAAGAAGTTGCCCCCTTTGTGCAGTGGAATAATGTGTGATGTTTTCCACATGGTGGGGACTTTGAATTCTGCAAGTGAGCTGTTTATGAGGATGGACACGGGATAGACTATGGCATCTGCTGCTAGCTGAAGGAATTTGGCTGGTAGGGTGTCAGCAGCTAGTGTGGTTGGTTTGAGTTTCTTAAGGAGCTTTCAAATAATTTTAGTGGGTACAGGGTGTAGGGAAAAGTTGGTGGTACTGTTTTGAGTAGTAGGGTGGTTTTGCTAGCACCTGGTATAGGGCTGCTAGTGGTATTGAGGGCATTGGTAAGGGTTTGGGCTGTTTCAATAAAGAACTTGTTAAACTGTGTGGGAATGTTGTCATGGTTGTTTGGTAGTACTGGGGTTGGGGTGGTGGCTTTACCTGGGTGGATTATGCCATTTATTGTAGCCCAGAATTTCTTAGGGTTGTTGGCATATTTTTCCTGTTGATCAGAATTGAATGCAGAAATGGTTAAGGAGAGGGAAATTCAAACCAAGAGATGAAAGGTTAATATTGGTGGCCCAAGATAGTGGGCTACATACACATTGGTTTACAAAGTCCATTGAACAAGTGGGAGAAACAGACACATGTTGTTGTTGTTCTTCTTCTTCTTTTGGCTTTTCCCGGTTAGGGGTCGCCACAGTGGAACTCTGGTCCGCTAATGATTGGCAGTAGATTTTTACAGTGCCGAGGTGCCAGCCCGACGCCCAACCTTCAACAAAGGCACGCCCATTCACGCATGACTTTCGAACGCTACTCGACCACGGGGAGGACATGCAGACTCCACACAGAAGGCGCTCCAGCCGGGGATTGAACAGGAGAACCTCTTGCTGTGAGGCAACAACGCTACTGCTGCCCCACCGTGGCTTCCGGAGAAACAGACAAATGTAGGTTTTGTAAAACAGAGTTTGCGACAGTCACACACCTTGCTTCCTGGTTGTGACATACTAATGGCAGAAGGACTGTATAC
This sequence comes from Protopterus annectens, assembly GCF_019279795.1. Taxonomy (NCBI): domain Eukaryota; kingdom Metazoa; phylum Chordata; order Ceratodontiformes; family Protopteridae; genus Protopterus; species Protopterus annectens. The sequence goes on along the minus strand of NC_056751.1, from coordinate 334,669,332 downwards.
TGAAAGGCATAATAATGTGCACGACTGTTGCACTGGGTATTGTGCAAACATCATTGTATTGAAGTAGCTGAAAAACACTGGAACCATAAACCACAAAGCATCACAGAAAATGATGAAGTCTACAGCACATGGGATCACCCATTACCAACAGTTTAAAAGATAGATGCTAGAAAACCAGATATAGTTGTTCATGAAAAGAAGACAAAAGTAGTATTGCTCATGGAAATTGCCACACCCACTGACTACAGTATCTTGCATACAGAGAGACACAAAGTCATAAAACATCAAGATTTGTAGGCAGAAACGAGAGTAATGTGGAAGAAAGATACCCAGACAATTCCAATAATAATAGGAGCAACGGGTCTTATAAAAAATCTACAATCATATTTAGTCAAGGCTTCTTAAGATATTCGCAGATCACTGGCTTAGTAAATACATATGAAACCATGAACCTATAAGAGAAAATATCTGGCTAACAGCATTCCCATAGGAATATTGACAGAAATTCCAGTGTGTGTTTTTGAGACTCAGAACACATGAATTTAAGGGAGAACATAAATCTTAGTTCTTAAAGTATACCTGAAACTACTTTGGTAGGCCATTGTCATTAATATCTTTGAATGTCTTTATTTATTTATTTATTGACATTTGATTACCAGGGAAGTCCAACTGGGTAGGAGCCCATTTTAGCGGTGGCCTGGGAAGAAAAGCTCCAAAGTATTACAAAACTTTTTAAGAATAATAATTTTTGCAGTCTTTAAAAATAATACAAAAATAACTAGTAGTAGTTGGATGTTAGTGTTGTAGTTAAGGAGTTTACCTTGCAACTCAAAGCAGAGGGTTTGATTCTCACATCTGGGAAAAAGTGACTAGGCTTAAAATGACTCACAAGGACAGCTTTCCTAGTAATACCCTATGCCTTCCACTGTAATTGCATTCATCGGATCTATCATTGAGTACAATGTTCCCCTGGGTATGTACCTAACCAGACATATCCAACAACTGGAATGGCCACAAAGGTTCCTCACTAAAAAAATACAGGGGATAAGTTAAATGTCTTATGCAGACTGCCACAAGGCTTATCACTGTATTCTGTCTTTTATAGGCTGTTGAGGGGACATCTATGCCTGGCATACATGGCATTGTCAGACCCCACTCTGATGGCCTCCTGCATATCCACAAAGAAACAGCACTAGAATTACCTATTCTAAAGACTTAAACCTTGCCTGTGATATAAATAGGATCTGCTGGAGAGACAAGTATATCTCCCAGAGACCACCCTGTCTCTGGAACAGGCTCCTCATCCATATGAAGCAGAGTTCCTCCCTAACCCAATTCAAGTGTAACTTGGACAATTGGATGGGGAACAGGAAATTCATCTGTGGTTTGGCACCTGTGTCTTTAATGGACACAGGCAACCTGTAAATGGTTCATCATCCCAGACCCCTGCTTGTAAACATTGCATCTCCCAAGCTCCTGCTTACACTTATCAAGGGTACCAGAACTTGTCAGAGATTTGGGATGCATGGCTAGGCTTAAAAAGTCCCTTGTGGTCATTAGCCTTGTAAACACTTATGAAATTATGAACTACAGTTGAAATAAATATACCAAATTAGATATAATAAGAAAATATTGGTTAAGAATAGATATGTTACGTGACAATAATTTAATAGAGAAATTTTAGCCAGTTTATAAAGAAATTAAAGGCAAGTTAGTATAATACAAACAGGAATTGCAATATGAAGTGAAAGGAAAAACAGGCTTATGGTATATTTAGAGGGAAAACCAGGGGAGAGAAACTGACAGAAATAAGAAAGTGAGTGAAGAAGGGAGAGTAAGGCAATGTAGGTATGAATAAGTATTTGTCCACATTACGGCATATGATTTATCCTGGTTTTGAGCAAGAACACAGCCAGCTTTTGGCTAGGAAGTATTTCCGAATGTTTTTTAAGGACGGGCGGGAGGGTATTGATCTGACAGTTAGAGATAAAGAGTTACAGGCCTTAGCAATATGGTACAACTACAGACAATGCCCATCCAATTTGATAGGGTTGTAGACAGACAGGAATTTTTTCTCATTGGATAGTAATGGCCGACTAGAAACATAGTTGTGTAGCATGCTATTTAGTGCTGGACAAGCAAATGGATTCTGGATAATTTTATTGCAGGTAAGAAGCTGTGTATACATTAATTGCTAGTCTAGTTCTAATCAGTTTAGGCTGTTTAGTACTATACATTGGTGGGTTCTGAATGGGGTATTTGCTGCAAATTTAGCAACTTTGTTGTGGCATTGTTCAATTTTTGATTTTTGTGATGCATGAAAGTTAGTAAAGATGGGAACACCATAAAGATGTATGGAGAAGAGATAAGTAGTGGCACGTGTTGCTTTAGCTGGATCGGTGAGAAAGTATTTGGCTCTACTTAGCATCCATAGTTTTTGTTGAGTTTTTCTTAAGCAATTTTGTACATGCAGGTCAAATTTAAGATTATGATCAACTATCATCCCTAATAATATGTATGAGAAGTGACTTCAATGGTTATATTATCAAGAGAGAGGACTTTGAATTTTGCTTTTTTCATAGGAGAGAAATTTGGGGAAAAACATAGCAGTTTGTTTTTCTTAGGGTTACACATGAGTTGTGAGTTACAAAGCCATGTTACAATTGCTGTTAAAACTTCCTGAGTAATTTTCTGGAGGTGTGCTGTGTTGTCAGCTGTACATATGAGTGTGGAGTCATCTGTGTACTGTATTAGAAAGGCCTGATGTATGGATGTGTGGAGGTTTTTAATGAGAATGTTAAAGAGGAGTGGACCAATGATAGAGCTTTGTGGTACACTGGTGGTGGCTGGAGAGTATGGAGAGACTGTAGCGTACCATTTTACTGACTGATACCTATTGGATAGGTAACTTCTGAACCATAGAAGGGTGGGCTGAGGGATACCTAATGGGGACATTTGAAGTAGAAGCTTGCTGTGATAAACTGTACTGAAGACTTTAGACAAGTCTAGAAATAAGGAGCAGACTAGTTTGACATTTTCTCTAGCTTTGTCAACAGTACCTTTTTAGGTTAGAAGAGCAGTGTTAGTATTATGGGAAGGACAGAAGCCACGCTGTGTGGGGGGTAGCAGCTTTTCCTGTAGGAGATAGTCTAGCAATTGTTTTTGAATACATTTTTCAAGTATTTTGGAGATGAAGGATAAGATTGCTAAAGGTCTAAAGTTAGTGATGTCCGTTGAATTTCTTCTTTTGTGCACAGGGATAATGTGTGACTTTTTCCAGAGAGAGGGAATGTGGGCTTCCTGAACTGACCTATTTATAAGAATTAAGACAGGGTAGGCAATGCTATCAGCTGCTATTTTAAGGTATTCACTTGGATGTCATCAGCTGAAGTAGAGCATGGTTTGAGTTTGATTAACAGTAGTTTTATATAGGATGTGAGCACAGGCTTTAAGGTGAAAGTGGATGTGGTGGTATGTGCCTGCTGGGCAGAGTTAGTATTAGATGTATGGGAATCCTTGGTTATATATGCTATACTATCTATAAAATAAGAGTTAATTGTATTGTGGATGCAAAATTTTTTTTGTGTTTACTTTTATTCTGAAATTTATTATAGTATAGTTTTTTGTCTTCTTTAATTTGCTTTTTAGTACAATTACAAAGCATGCTGAAGTTTTCAGGATATTGTGGTGTTTTATATTTCTTCCATTTTTGTAAGCGTTTTCGCCATCCTGCGTTATCATTCTAATCTTTTTTGGAAAACCAAATTACATTATTTGCTTTTAGTCTCTTTCTTCTAGTATGTACAAGGCTATTTAGGATATTCAGGAAAGTTGTATTGAATTGATTTACAGCATCAAATAATGGGGGGATTTTTAAGAAGTTCTATTTTGATAGTAACAAACATTTCTGGGTTAAACTTGGAAAAGTTGCATGTTGTTTTATAAACATTCTGTCTAAGTAGATGTGTAAGACGTCTGGTTGAATAGATTGGGAGATAATCACTGAGAAAGTCAGACATTGCACCTGAGGTGGTGTATTTGCTAGGGTCTGATACTAGGATCCACTCCAAATGGGAATGTGATATCTTACTTTAATGTGCGGAGCTATTAATGAGTTGTGTGAAACCAAATAAGTTTATGCTAGATGTAGGAAAGTTAGAGTTTATGTCTAAACAATTGACATTCATGTCAACTAATAATATTATTTCTTTTGTAAATGTTATGGATATCCAGTGTAGGATATATTTCAGCCTAGGTGTATTGAACCAGGAGGAATGTAAAGAACAGTAATGCATATTTATTTACAATTGTTTATTTCAGGAAAGTTATAAGAAGCTCTGCTGAACTGAATTTTGGTATGGGTTTGTTGTAGGGGGAAATGTGGTAGTTGTTGGGAAATATTAAAGCAACACCACCACCTTTTCTCTTTATATGTCATTATGGATGATATTATAGCTCAGAGGTATAATTTCAGAATAATTTATTCTAGGTTTAAGCCAAGTTTCTGTTAATGCTGGGTAATCTAGATATGTAGTTCAGCAATTTTATTTCTTATGCTTCTAACATTTATGACAGCAAAAGTTAGATTACTGGGGTTGGGATTGTTTTCATAGGGTTAGAGTAGTGTGTGGAAGAGAATTGTCTTGATGTTCATAGTGATAGGTGAGGCCAGGATTAAGGTGATCGTCTCCTCCTAGAAGGAGCTTAGTATTTTGGGAGATTATTGATACTTGCCTTTTGGAGAGTATTTTTCCACCTAATTTTGTTCTGGTTTGAGTTGAAATGGAGTTAATTGGTCTATATCTGTAGTAAAGGTGAGGGGTGTCATTAAATAGGCTTGGTATGATGTGTGGACAGTGTAGGGAAGAAGTGTGAATAGGTGGTTGGACAGAGTCAGAGAAATGTTAAGAGCTATTATAGAGTTATGGTCAGATGAAAGATGGCCCCGTAGCAGGAGAAGAATATAGGATAAGCTGAGCAGTAGCATAATTAAGTAAAGGGATATGTATGTTATAGTCAGCAAGTAGTGGGGAAGTAGGGATCAAGAAGGAAAAAGAATTTGCAGGGTAGAAGGACATTTAGTGGTGGTGGACTCTGACAGCTGATAGAAAGTAGGTAGGAAATAAATATTTTCTATGAAGGAAGAGAGTTAGGCTCTCCTAGTATCTTCCCTGGAATGTAAGGAATAGGGGAGTTTAAAAGGCTACCATATGAGAATGTAGGTAAAATAGGAGGAAATGATGGTTTATTTTGGGAAAAGTAGAAGATACAATGTAGAATAGATAGGGGCTGTTAGGCAGGGGTGTGACTATGTCTTGCTATTCACAATCCAAAGTCTTCAGTACTTGCAGTTCACTTGGGTCCAGATATTCTGTTAATGGGTAACAGTAATGTTAGAAAGGCACAATAAGGTGGTTTCCAAGAAAGTGGATATGACCATATTAGATGTGGCCAAAGTTTGAAGACTTTGGTCATTAAAGAGTCTTAGTGGCACTTGTAGCATCAATCAATCAGTAGCCTGTTAGCCAAGAAATGCTTTGATGTTAGAAACTAAAAAAAAGAAAGTAAGCTGGAAAAGGAAAGAATATCTAACCATCAGGCTGTTCTCCAAATGGAATAATGGGAGCATTTGGTGAAAGGATCTCTGAGTCTAGGGTGGATTATCAAGTCACATCAAAACATTATGAGCAACAGTAGCTATTATCTACTGAGGGACAACAGATGACAATGACTGCTCCCTTGCAATCTATTTTATGACTTGATTTCAGGCATCTGTAGGAAGACTATATTCCATTAGTCTGAATAAACCCAGCAATAGTCACACTAGTAGTGCTCAAATATTCTAAGCATTGTTGTGATATAATTGGTGACTCAGGTAGAGACAGACACATTGGCACAGGGTTTAGCACTGCTGTCTCAGAGTGCTTGTTTCTCCAGTTCAGGTTTTGACTGGCTTACCTTCTGAACAGATTTAGTATGGCTTTCCTGTGTCCATATGGGTTTATAAGCAATGCTCTGGTTTCCTCTAATGTTCCAAAACCCTGTTGTGGATGAATTGGAAATCTTCCAAATTGCCTGTAAGTATGAGTACCATTTCTGAATGAGGTGTGTTTGTGTGTGTGCATGTGCGTGTGCGTGTGCGTGTGCGTGTGTGTGTGTGTGTGTGTGTGTGTGTGTGTGTGTGTGTGTGTGTGTGCCTGAGAATATTACATATTGTTATGTGTGCTAAAATAACTGGCTGAAGTTTTATAAATAATTGTAAATATATTACCCCGTGTTACATATGCCATCATGACTAGGTATAATTTTGTAAATAAGTTGATGTCTTTTGATTATCACTCTGATTTATGCAAGATGTTTTGGTTTGACCAAATGTACATTTTTTTAAGAGAATTCTGAAAGTATGTTATGACAGAATCAGCTGACCTAGATGTGATGTCATTGTGTGCCAGAGCTGGTGGAGTAGAATCTTCACTGTAACTGTTTGTTTACTTTTCAATGTCTGATATGAGAGAGTGGAATTCTCATAGCAGCTTCCTGTTACTTAAAAAAAAAATGCTATAAAAGCATGTCCTGAGTCAGTTAATATTCAGTAGTTGTGTAATAGTAATTCAGTTGTTTCCAGAGTTATTCAGTTGTTTCCAGAATAGTTGTTCTAGTTGCTGAGGACAGACAACAGCCTGGAGTGTAGTCATAATTCCTCATCTTGTCTTGCAGAAGTATGAGTATAATCTTGCCTTGCTGAGTTATTTAGATTATATAGGGACAGTTAATGTTCAGATAGTCAGGGAGCTACAGCTAATTAGTTACAGGTTTTCTACAATCAATGTAAGATCTTTCTTACAGTATTATTTTCATATTTCCTGTGTGTGACACTCTGTTGTTTATTGGAATCAGTTATTCAGTATTTACTTGTTTTAAATATGTTTATTTATTATCAAATGTTTTAGGTGAGGTAAGAGGGATATGCAATATGCCTGTGTATGTGTGTGTGTTTGTTTAAGGGATAGTTTAAGTGTGTGTGATTGTGAGAGGTTAGGGTTATGGCTAGCTTAGAGGATGGATTTAGGGTGTGCGTGTGTGTGCGTGTGCGTGTGTGTGTGTGTGTGTGTGTGTGTGTGTGTGTGTGTGTGTGTGTGTGTGTGTGTGTGTGTGTGCATGTGGTGAGTGTCCGAACTATCTTGTGTAGTGGTAGTGTCATGGGAAGGGATTTTCTTAAGGTTACGATTAGGGGCAGGGTTAGAGTTAGCCTGTATTGCTAATGTGGAGTGTGTGTGTATGTGTGTGTGCGGGGGGGGGGGGCAAAAGTTTGAAAGACAAAATATTGAACAGTATTTGGTTAGCATTAGGATTAACTAACTATTTTTTTTTCAAATCCTGTTTAGTTGGCTACAAACAGTGTGAGAAAACTTTCCCACTTGCAGGAGCCATAGTGCAGTCCATTCCAGTCAGCCATCATTTTATGTTTCAGTGGAATGGGCTTGATGTGTTGTGCTGGCAATTGTTACATTCCAGATTTCTGAATAGAATCAAATATATATGTGCTGCATGTGTGTGTGTGTGTGTGTGTGTGTGTGTGTGTGTGTGTGTGTGTGTGTGTGTAGTATGTTTGTCCATCTCTATTCCATTTTAGTAAACTGCTTGTATTTGACCCACAAAATATCAAACACAAACCACTGAAACTCAGTATTGAGCTGTAACAGAGACTCTTGCAGGGGAAGGAAGGTCCATGGCTCCTTGGTCAGTCTCTGTCAGTGAGATATGATAGACCATGTCGAATAATATGTGAGATGGTCACAATCCATTCAGTAAAAGAGACTGCAACCATAACTACTCCTTCTGTTTCCCTCCACACATATATGTGTCTCTATATGTGTTGTCATGTGTGAATGCATACATGTGGGTGTGTGCATTCCTATTAACCGTTTTATACCAGTTGAAAAAATGAATAAATAAAAGATTAACTTTTCTTGCTGAATGTAGCCTAAGGAGTTTTTATCCAGTAACTGAAATGGCTCTGGTCACTATACCAAAAGCACTACATAGAATTAATTGTTTTTGCTAATGCTAATGCAGTTTGACTCCAAGAAAAAAAAATAATCTACAGACATAGCCATTCTAAAACATCCAGCAGAAAGGCTAAAAGAAAAAAAAATGAGATCTGGCATTTGAAGTTATCTTTATTTCTGGAGATGAAGCCTGCAGCAAGCAACTGCATCTGGATTCTCCAAGCATGGTTAGAACTCAACCATTAGTATACAGTCATGAAATATGATTGTTTCCAGTTTTGCTAGCAAAAACAAAACAAAATCTGGCACACACAGACAATTTCTTAAGTAAGAGCATTTCTGTAGTAAAAGCTCAGGCTTTTCTATTAATATGACGTCCCACATGCCTACGTTACTTAAAATGCTGCAGAAGAAGCAGAAATTTAAAGAGAACTACTGATGTTTTGGTGTAAAACCTTGTCTCACAGCACCTTTTTAGAATCTGATGCTAGTAAGCTTTACTAAACCCAGTTCTCATCTCACAGGAGCACCAAAGCCCATTTCTAGTTATACATGTATACATTGCTGTATTCCCATTAAAAAGTCAGAGGGAGACAACCTTCTCATTACTTGAAAATGGGGAACCTGCACAATGATTTGCAAATGTAATACTTTCAAGTTTTGGATGTTACATTTTATGTCGTTGTACCTTATTTCAGTTGCATTAATTTGCCGTAAATTATATATTTAAATTAATTGTATAAAATAAAATTAGTTTATTACATCTAGCTATATGCTACAGAAGCAATTTAGATATTGTTTAGTATTTGGTAGTATTTTACATTGACTAGACGATTGCTAATACAAATTCACAATAAGTGTTTGATATACGTCTTTGACTTCTACAGTTGAAGAAAGATTAATTTTGGAAATGTCGCGTTCTTGTTTAGTTACAGTCTTTCACATGTTTAATGCATCTTTGCAGTAATATTAAGCACGGCATTCTATATCCCAGGATACATGCTTAGTGATTACATAACAGCTTCATGTTATCAGAGGTCTCAAGTGAAATTACAAGTTTCTCCCAAACTGTTACAATGATCAGACATGATTATATTTATTAATGAGTCGGTCCCTGCACAATCTGTCTTATTTAACATTTTTCTTTAATAATTTTGCTTAACAGTCCTGCTGATGATGCAGTATAAGATGCTACTAACTACATCTAGACACCTGACTTATGTGAATAAATGTGGCTTAACCTCTTGCCTCGGTATTTGCATCAAAGAATAGCAAAATGTAGTTAGCTAAAGGATATCTGCACAAGTATTGCTGCTTATTTATATACCAAAGTGTTTTTCTTTAAGCTTCTTTAGCTGCTCGAGGTCTTTGCCAGTGATAATTCACTACAGAACATGAGTTATTGTGAAATGCATTAGTGTTGATGTGATTTACTCAGCCTAGTGCTTCATACCATTTGTCAGTTTTGCAAACATACACAAACACAAAATGTACCTTGACGTGGGCAGGAGACATTTGTCTGTGTTGTTAGATGTGACGCTGTGAAACATTGTTACACTGCATCCACTGACACTAGTGGTGACAGCGTATCTGTCATTAAATGTGCTACTTATGTTGTTTTTGTAATTGATGGCTCAGCACTGAGTTGATAATAACTCTCACCTGAGATTCTTTTAGGCACTTTTTTCATTCTCTTTTGGGTTCATGTTTCTTTCTGTGCTGCCCTGGTTAAACATTGCCGTAATGCACTGTTCATCTAATCACTATGGAAAATGTGCCATCTGTGATGTCATTTTAATGCATGGTACTACCTTAGAGGACCCCCTTTATAGTAACCTCTACAATACTTAGAACGGCCTGCTGATCTATCATTCTCTTACTTTACATTCTGCAGGACTTTGTATTTAATAGATCACATTCCTCATATGTTATCACCTTCATTGGCATTTCCAGCTCTTTATGGATTTTCACCCACTCCATGCACCCACTCAATCATTTACAGCCCTGTAAAAAAAGGCACCTGGGCAAAACAAAAGGCAGCCTTCTAAACTTTGTTTTATTATGTATGATATGAGTGGGTGTTTCTGTAAGCCTCTTCTTCTATGGTTCATTGTACTTCCTGTTAGGGCACTAGGGAATTACTGCCACTCTTTAAACAGAAGGCAAACTGCTCCAAGACTTCAGATGGCAGAATTAATCTTCACTGAGGTTTAATTTTTCAATGAGCTGTTGATTGCTTAATTTAGGTTGTCACACTAGAAAAATGTTATTTTTACTTTAAGCTGAATAAAACATATAAATGCACTAATTCGGCCAGGATTCAGGAAACACATAAACCAAGTCACTTAAGAATAGAAAGTGAATGCAAACTGTAATCAAATTCCATTCTCTACATGAACACAACCACTGTCTTGCTGTACTTCCAGCAAGAACAGTGAGCTATTGAAAGTGCAGTATTTAAATGTAGGTGAACAACTGGGTCTTGGTCACATCTTTCATGTTTGTGCACATCAAGGCATTTAATAACTTTAGAAAGGCATGAGAATGCCAATCTAAGCCCTGGTTCTTTATCACTTCAGTGATGTTCACATTTTCTTTTCCTTTCAATGTACATTGTATTTATTTTACATCATTGTCAAGGTACAAGTAGTTAAATAAATTTAATTTAAAGATTACCGTAGGAAATGAAGTCATATAATTTTATGTGATATGATTCCTCTGACATAGAAATGCATTAAATGCTCTGAAATGCAATCATAGTGTTTAGTGAAATGTGATATGAAGTATGGCATGCAACCTATCACTTTTTTTTACTGTATTTTAGAAAGATAGTTTACACATTAATTGTAAAAGTGAAAAGAGTGTTTGAAGGATGAAAGTGAAAGACGTATGCAATCTTGACAGTTGGTACCCTGTCAGAAAGTTCCATCAAACGTTTTTCTCTCACTATTGCAGATCAAGTGGAGCCTTAAAAAATCAATTTTATTTATGCATTTTGGCAGATTTCCCAGGAGCTCCGGGACAACATTAAAATGAAATGACAGAAGTCAGACTGCAGCCATACTAATACTATTATTAGAGTATCTTTAAGATTATCTGCACGACTTTATAAATCAGGTAGTTGTAAAACATAGAATCATTGTACAGTCTGTACATTGTGCATATCATACAAAGGTATCACACTGATATAATCAGTTAAAATCAGATGTACAGGACAGTTAAACTGTTCCTCACAATCTGAGTCAAAGCAACATGCATTGGCTTTGTTGTATAATGACTAAACATTATTTCTGTGAGGCTTTTTTTTCTAGCAAATTGTTTCTAAACAGCTTTATTTAGCATCTTGTATTCTGAATGACATTGTATTATAGCGTACTAAATACTATAGTATATAGGTTCATAGGTACGTATTAGACTATCTGCCATTACAGGCATATTAAGCCTCACCAATTTCCCTTTTGCTGCCTGAAATAACCTATCCCATTTGTTTATAGACTGCCCTGACCTATACATATCATGATCGATAATTATATCACCCCTAATTAGAATAAATGGGGTCATACCATGTATAATTTAAGGGGACTCATGCATGGAATAAAGCATGTAGGAGCTGCCTCTGTCCATTAGTAGTACAGGGAGTTACATTAAGTGTTATATTATAAAATTTTCAGAAAAAGCTATTTTAAGATTATTGGATACTCTACCAAAGCACTAACATACAAACCCTCAAAACATTTAATATCAAAAATGTTTACTCATCACATGGGAAGTCATTCTCCAATATGATATAATGGTAGTTCTACTGATTTGTTCGTATTTATAGGAAAGATCTCATTGTAGATATGAATTCATCTTAATGGGGTTGTTCAAGCTGTAGGTAAATGTTTTCCTACCATGAACTTGAACCTGCTTATTACAGGCACCCCTAAATATATCAGTAAGACAGCTTCTTAATTTCCCATAACATAACATAACATAGCATAACATAACGTAACATAACGTAACGTAACGTAACATAATGTAACGGAACATAACATAAAATAACATAACATAACATAACATAACATAACATAACATAACTGTAGTCTAGGTAAATGCGTCCCTGTATTGTTCAGAAGTTTCTTATTGTATTATATAGTGTTGTTATATTTGTTGAAATTAATTTATATGCATATTACATTATTTTAACTATATTGTCTTTGTCTTGTAAGTTCATTCATAAAATTATAAAAGAGATGACAATTTGCATCACTGTAATATGGAAGCAACATTTCTGTAATAATGCACAGGAGTGAAAACAAACTCTATGTACATTCCTCAAACAAAGGATAGCATAACAGCAAGTAATACATGACAGACCCTTTTTCATATGCTGCAGCTTAAATAGGCCAATATGCTATTGGAATATTTAGAAGTTGATGTGAGGTGTGCCAAGTTTATCACAAGCTACAAGTAATGTCATTGTTTGTGACTATCACCGCTACTTTGAAATTTAATTTTTAGTATTAATGTACTTTATAGTTTGCATATATGGCTTTTTAATTTTCGTTTGTGCTTCCAAGTTGTAAGCTGAAATGAGTAGCCCATATTTCTTTCTGCATCATAGTGGCTCATGAGCTATTACTTTAGGAAATCTATAATTTGTCAGTCACTATGTGATTGAGTCTGAGAACATCAAAATCAGGAGGATGATTGTTACTGGTTTCTTGTACTCAATATTTCAGAACATCACAACTGGCTGAGACACACTGAGTTGCAATTGCTTTGCTGTACATAACTTGAAGAGGTCAGAAAAGGTGAGCATTGTGCTTTTTCTTCAGCTTTTCCCTTTTCTCCATGTCTGAGCAACCAGAGTTGAGATATATAAAAACAGTGGATGAGGCCTTGCTCTCACATTGAAAGAGGGGAGGGTGCAGAGGGGCTTGCCTCCTGCAAAAAAGAATTGATTTGTACTTTTGCAAAATGGTACAGACCTCATACCTCTCCCTGGCCAAAGCTTTAGACACAATTCCCTACTCAGACATAGTAGAAAAGCTAAATAAACTGCAAATAAACATCTGTGTCTCCTGCTGGATTGCCACCTGGCTCACAGATAGGATGTAGATAATCAAAATAGGACAAGTTACCTCCACAAAGAGATCAGTCACTAGTGGAGTCCCCCAGGGTTCTATACTAGCACCTCTCCTGTTTGGCATCTACTTTTCTGAAGTAAAAGCCAATATCACGGTCTGTGGATGACTATGTTTGCAGATGACTAAAAGATGGGAGCAGTCATTGAATCCCTAAATGACTTAGCCATCCTGCAGGAAGGTTTGTCTCATATAAATAACTGGCGTCAAAATCATGGTCTGAAACTAAATGCCAGACAATTCATTATTGTTTCTTTTGGGAAGTCATCTATCCTAGGGAACTACCACATTGACAATACACCCCTAAGAGTTAACCCAGTTGTTTGGGATTTGGGAACTTATGTAGACAGTGTCCTAACTTTTGAACAACATGTGTCTGTTGTTGTAAGGAAGTCCTTCTATATTGCACAGCTTATTAACAAAGGGATTGTGTCTAGATCTAGGCATTTCATTGCCCCTTTTACACAGCCCTCATTACGTCAGTCATTGAATATAATGCCCCCTTTGGCATCTATCCGTCCAGACACATACAACAACTGGAATGCCCACAGAAATACCTTACTAAAAGGATACAAGGCCTAAACAACATGTCATACATAGACTGACAAAAAGCCCTGTCACTGTACTTGATATCCTTCAGACTACTAAGAGGTGACCTGTGTCTGGCATACATGGCATCTTCTGACCCAAAACTGATGGATTTACTGCACATCAGCAAGTCAAATGACATCAGAAATACTTGGTCTTGGGGTCTAAACCTCTTCTGCAACTTCAACAAAACAGATTGAAAGGTATATTTCGTAGAGGACACAGTTGCTATGCAACAGACTCTCCATCCACATAAAATAAAATTAATCCCTGTCGATTTTCAAGTTCAACTTAGATCTGTGGATGGGAAACAGAAAATTTACCCAAGGACTGCCCCCTGTACTACTAATGGACAGAGGCAGCTCCTAAATGCTTTATCCCATGCATGGGTCCCCTCAAGTTATCTATGGTATGGTCCCAGTTATTTCCATTAGGGGTAATATATAATAATTGACCATTGTATGGATCAGGTCATTCTATAACCAAATGGGATAAGTTATTTCGAGAATAAGAAAGAAAACTGGCTAGACCTAAAATGGCCTGCTAGGGTAGGTAGCCTAGTACTTACCTATGAACCTATTAATCTATATGAGGGCGGTATATGTTGCATAGGTAGATATTTTGCAATAATTAATGGCTTTTTGGCAAAATGGCACTTAATTAAACATCTCTTTGTTATAATTTGCACTATGAGGTTTGTTACTAATTTGCATTGATGTTTTACTGTACACTACTAGTTACTCTAGTCATTGTTTTCAAGGTACTAGTACAACTGAGTACAGTATCAATCAACTGATTTACATGGCAGAAATGACAGCTTGTGCATCTTAATGATTGCAACTCCTGTGTGGCCAACTGTTTTTTGCTGTGCAACTGGGAGGCCATAAATGGCCTCATCTAATTGTCACCCATTGTCATGCCCCACTAAAATAGTATACTTTTGGCTACAAAATCCAATAAATTATTCTGCTACTGACATCAAGTAAATTGTGGTACCTTGCCATTTGTTTATATATTTTGAATGTATGCTCATATACAGTTTGTGATTTAATTCATACCTAACTATTTAATTAATTTATATCATATTTGCAAATGAATTGCAAGTATTTGGTTTAGCTTCAGCTGCACATGTGTAAAACTGCACCTTGTCATTAGGAAAGTTACTCTGTTTTGGGTTTGGATGACTACACTAATATCCATTGATAAGTTTCATTTTCCCTCGTGACTTATACAAATTATATTGACACATTACTTCATGAAATTAGACAGGGTGTTTATTCTTCTTTTTTATGCTAACAGATTATGCCCTGTCATCCAATGTCAGTTTAGACTTTGGTAGTGAATACATCAATATATATAGCATTTTGGAAACAGTGAAGATATTTATTTATTTATTTGCATTTGTATTAATGGAATTGTCAATCTGAGTGTAAACAGCCCCTTTTCAGCAGAGGCCCAGGGATAAAAGCTCAAAGTACAATACACATAGAAAAGGTACAAAAAGCAGATAAGAAAAACTACAATGACTTTAAGCAATTTAACAAATTGCATATAAATAGATCACATAGTAAAACATAAACAGAGTTTTACAAAGAAAAACAAGAGTAATATTCTTCACATTTGCAGAAACTTCTTCCCATAAAACTACTCCAAATTCTGAACTATTTGCCAGTATAAAGGTGTATTGTAATTTAACCAATGTAATGCAAGCATGTAGCTGTGGATAACTATAAAGGTGTTCAGCCTAGAAATCCGAGTTACAAAAAGCTGTTGCATATGTATGTTTTTCCATATTGTACTTGGCAACACTATTCCATATTTAAAACTTCTAGTCTTGTCTTCTTTTCTTAACTGTGGTTTCCATGAAAAATATGAGCAAGACAACATGCTGTATCAGAAAATACTATAATTTATCAAATGTGTAATATACTCACCTTCAACTCATGATTCATAATGTCCCTGAGGCATGTTGGTATTTCATGACACCAAATGCTCTGAAATTTTTAATTCTTAATTCAGATTCTGCACATGCCAAAATGTTGACGTGCAGTGCAGACATCTCTGGATACAGATGTGTGGACTACTGAGCACATGTATGGACATAATATTCTTTATGTGCAGTCATCATGTGCATTACACACATGTTTTTTTTTGTTTGTTTAATACTGACCATAAACTCTGATTCAGAAGTCAGAAGGGGGAATTAACTTTGTCATTAAGGAAAATATTGTGTCTACAACGAACCTTATGGCATCAAGGCATGTGTGTCCTCGTTTGGACTGGAAATATGGCTGGGAAGAAGATTCCGTATTAGATGTACAAGACATATAACTGCAAATAAGACAAATATGAAAAAATAAAGTATGACTGAAGAATAAAGTAGGGAACCTCAAAACTTATGAAACTCACTGCACAGTTGTTACAAAATGTTTAAGGGGGCTGCACCTCCACATTCTGGATATATATATATATATATATATATATATATATATATATATATATATATATATATATATATATAGGTCTACCTGACAACGCCGAAAGCTGACAACGCCGACGATGAGAACACCGACACCAGAAGATCAAAAACTGAGATGACCGACGGATGAAAACCCCGACGCTGAGAACACTGACATGTGAAAAGGCTGTGTAAGTATGCGGTAGTGACGGACGTTAGGGTTAGGGTGCGAGTAAGGTAAGTGTGCGATATTGACGGACTCTAGGGATAGGGGTGGGTTAAGTGAGTTAGGGTTAGGGCGCGGGTTAGGTGAGCGTGCGATAGTGACAGTCTTTAGGGTTAGGGGCGGGTTAAGTAAGTTAGGGTTAGGGCGCGGGTTAGGTGAGTGTGCGATAGTGACAGTCTTTAGGGTTAGGGGTGGGTTAAGTGAGTTAGGGTTAGGGCGCGGGTTAGGTGAGTGTGTGATAGTGACAGACCTTAGGGTTAGGGCTTGGGTTAAGGTTATAGATAGTTGTGTATGTAAGGTATAGTGTGGGTTTGTAAGGATTTTGGTGTGCTTGTGTTGTGTGTGTGCTTTTTGGACAGGAGATTTGTTTTGTTTGTTGATTGTCAGGATTGTGGTGTGTCGGGCATGTGAGGTTTCGTGTTTGTGAACTTTCGGTTATGTGGTGTCGGTGATTTCGTTGTCGGTGTTGTAGTGCATCGGTGTTGTCAGGTAGACCCATATATATATATATATATATATATATATATATATATATATATATATATATATATACATATGTGTGTCTGTGATGATCTCAGAAGTTATATATAATTCCCTATAAGCTCATTAAACCTCAGAGGCTAAAGAATGGTCTGAGGTTGTGGCAACCTCAGAAGGAGTATCTATTCATTTGCTATCATCTTTTCTGTCTCACTTTTCTGGGGCTCACAATTGTGGTCCTCAAACTTTCAAGTGGAACCCCGTGATGAACAGTTTGTAGGTCACCATTACTACACAGATCAACATTGTGGCAGGTGGATAAGGCCCACTGCAGAATTGCCGGTCCTCAGTACCTGACAGGGGCATATGATATAATGAAGCTACAGGTAGTGGTGGGGGCCGCCATTAGCAATATATACTGAGGAAGAGGCATTTTTGGTTGCTGCATGTGTGATGAATGATGCTGTAATAGGTGAGGTATTTGTAACAGAAAGGTGGGATGGTGTTACTCTGTATTACTGAGACTGCTGTTGGTGGCACGAGTCTTTGTGTTGGTTATATACTATCTGATATCATGTATACACAGTATCCAATGTAGCCTGAAGTTTTACCTAGTAGAATTTAATTAGAAAGGGCCTGGCCACATGCAGGGTGCAAGCAATCTAAATGCACATCTTTTGGCAAATGAGTAGGTGGGACATTACTGCATGACATGTTGCTCATCTATAGGCACACATTTATGGCACGCTTCACATGTCAATAATGTATGTTTTTTTTCTAGTTGTTGTTTCCCCATCCCTTTTACTGATTCTCAAACCTCCCCAGCAAGACATACTGTCTGGAGGAGCTGTCATCTAGACAGCCACAAGACTGTTTTTTGCTATAGCTGTCACCTCTCCCTGCCTCTTCTTGTGTGCTACAGGGAAGGGGAGCCCTCATAACCATGTCCAAGGTAGTCTGGCTTTCCCCCAGAATGGAGCCATATGGCAACCATGCATGATCCAAAGGCACAGAACTACTTGCCCCCCCCCCCCCCCCAGTCAGCAGCTCACATCATGTTGAGTAATGGCTATGAAATTGTTTCCTTAAGACTGCAGCCCAACATCTTTTTGGTTGATTTAGGTACTTGTGTCACCGTTGGACCTCTTTGCCCTCCCAAGGTATATGGATTCTCATGAGCTCTTCCGCACACACACATCCTTAAGAGTTAAGAGCTACCATCAATGGCTTGGGAGTGTCAAGCCCAAGTCATTCCTGATAATGGCCCTTGCTGTCTTACAAGTCTCTACTTAAATTGGAGCAACTGGCCACCTGGAAAACACCAATTCTCCTTCAGTTTGAGTGAGACGTAAGCCACTAACCTCTTACTATTTTCCATCTGGCTTTTCTGGCACCCACATGCTTGCTCAAACTGAGGTCATCTGGTTCACAGTCAGGGCCATATCACACTGTACCACAGAGCCAGGTATTGACATTCACTATTTCTGCATATTTGGATATAGAAGGTACTGGGTACTGTTTACAAAGTACCTCCCCAAGCAGGCAAATTGCTGTATATGCTTAACTTCTGTGTTGCACCATTGGCAGTATGCTTGCCCTTCCTATCTGTATTAATGTTACCTTTTGTTGCTCCATTAGAGCACATAATTCCACCAGTACCCTGAGAATCTGAACTGGTAATCTACCATCAAAGGGCTGCTGAAGTACATTGCCAGCATTTTGGAGAAACCTGCATTAAGGACAATAGTCATAGTATTTTCCCCCAGGATCCAGTGAGCTACAAAGTCTAATTTAGTCTCTGCCTTCAGTGCAAATATAGATCCAATATCAATTTTCACTATCAAGATGCTTACATCATACTCACCTGGTCATAAGAGCTTCCTGGAATGCAGGTACCTTAGCTGCACTATTTGCAATTATTACCAAAAGGAAATAATCATCTTTTTTGCAGCTGGGTAAACCCCCATACTCTCCAAATGTGGATGGTAATGCTCAAACAGCACCCTAAGTTTAGTGATTTATTTAGGACGTTTTGCAGACAAATTTCTTACATTGTTGTTGTACTGATATCAAAGAATGTTCAGTAAGTTGATATTATTGTCTGTGTCATTTGTTTGTCTATATCTTATTCATATTCCCATAAAGACTTTGTGATTGAAAATATAATATTGCCTATTATGTTCATTGCATTCTATTGACCATAATATAAGGTATCATGCCATCCTTGCTGAGTCTATGCAATTAATTTGTTGATCTAATAACCCTCCTTTCAACAACGTCCATTTTCTGAGGGTCATACGTCCACAGTACTTGGCAGAGTACAGGATAAGAATAAAAGATCATGAGGTGAGACTTAATTTGTGCTTATTCAAAGCAGAACAAAGTTATTTTTTTTTTGCTGAGGATGTACTGTGAGAAAAAGTATTGTAATGAAGACCTTAGTACTCTTGCCTGTTGCACTGGTGTGATACATCATTAACAGCAACTGCTCAAAGGAAAGTGTATTCCCATGAGTTACCAGTGCACTGCAGGCATGCACCATGCAGCTCAAGTACCACAATGCACATGAGTTACCAGTGCACTGCAGGTGTGCACCATGCAGCTCAAATACCACAATGCACAAGAGTTACCAGTGCACTGCAGGTGTGCACCATGCAGCTCAAGTACCACAATACACATGAGTTACCAGTGCACTGCAGATGTGCACCATGCAGCTCAAGTACCACAATGCAGCTAGAATTAAACAGCCTAGAGGTGGAGCTGTAGCTGAGATGTTTTAAAGTAGATGTGAGAATGAAACAGCTTTATGCTGCTGAGAGAGAGAGAGAAAGACAGAGAGAGAGAGCGAGAGAGATCAAGAACTGAAACAGATTGAAGCCACAGTGAAAAGACACAGTGTCAGTATGACCTGGCCATGACACAACACAGGTAGAAAGAGTGAGAGTATGAACAGGAATTCATGACCAAGTACATGCAAGTAGTAGGGGAAACCTCAGCCCTAGATGCCAAGGTCTATATTAAATTATTTCCGCTGTATAAGAAAGGATGACTTTGAAAGATTTGTTTGAACATTTGAAGGATTCTGATTGGGTTGACTATTGTAAAATGTGTCCTTTTAGAATATTTTACGCTCACACTTAAAACTTACAGAAAACTTTTAGGAAACAAAGAAGAAAGCCATCACATAGTTTCAGTGATTGCACTGCAGACATATGCACTTAGGTTCACATGTGGGTGATTGGATGTCTACTTTTGAAATGTTAGGAGACCTTATAAAAGCTCTATTGTGGTCCTTTAGTTGCATGCTTAGTACTTTATGAGAGGATATAAAGATCTGGTTGACAGATCTGGAATTTGCCTCGGCTGAAGAGATGGGTAAAAGTGACATCTAGCCAGCAGGCAGTACACAGCTGGACAAGATGTCTTTCCGTAGCACTATACATAGGTATAAAGAAACCCATGGGGCAGTCTAAACCCATCACATCAGGGTCCACAGGAAAGGGGAAAGTCTCTGGTGTCAATACACGGAAAAGTCCTAACCCTTTTGATCCATGACCCAGGCTTATACAGTAGATAACATACAGAGTTAAGTGGACATATGGCTGTAGAAGCATTACATAGTAACCTAAACAATTATTACCATAAAGGAAAAATTCTACAGTTACATACAAGTTATATATTTAAGGAGAACAATTACATTATGACATATAATAAACAATTACAATAAACATGGTAATATGGAGTAGTATATGTAAACTTTATATACAGTATATACAGACAGATTTTATAGTTCATTGTAGAACTCATGAGTAAAACAAGAGCTAGTGAGTTACTAACAATTATCCCTAAAGTAATTACATTTGCATTCACTGTTGAAGTGCTTTCATATTGCTTTTTTTTAAAATTCTTTTATAGTCGATAGTGTTCTTATTTCATTGGGTGGGTGATTCCCAATAGAGAGCCCTAAGTGTGAAAAGGCTTTTTCAGCTACTGTATTTTTGAACTGAGGCTGGTTGAGTAGAATGATGTGATCCTTGCTATATGTTAGGGGGTATGGTAGTTTTCTGAATGGCAGTTTGATTTTATCAGCGGTCAGTATCTTCATCCTGACATTTTGAAGAGAATGCCCTCTCAACTATAGAGATCCAGAAAAGAGTGAAAAGGCCATGACAGTGATTCATTTATGACTTGACTAGTTCAAACCATGTTCTGCTACTGCATTGCAACTAAACTAATAAAGAACACTATAATGTATATGGGCATTAGCTTCATGAGCTGCTAGATAGCAGTAGCATGATTGCCTTAATGAAAGCACAGTATATCTGTAAGAGGAAGGCTCTCTCATTAAAATCTTTTGAAGTTGTTTGTATTGTTTATCCAATGCCCAGGTGGAGGTATGAATCCAGCTTGACAAATTCCTACATCAAATAGGTGTGTCAACTTATCTTGCTCATGATGCCATGACTGTGAAAGATTTTTCATTCTTTACAGACCCCTGGAAACAGTGTGAGGATGGCTGCACTTAGAGACATAGCACAGCCCCTATTGCAGAAGCAGAACTGAGCAATCTATTAACTTTGAGAATACTGACATTTCATCCAGTATGAGACCAATAAAAGCAGGTATTGTATGAGACCTGAGGTGGCAATGAAGAGTCCTGGGAAGACTAAGGTGTGGATAAACTTAGCCAGGGTGGAGGAAGACCTCCGCCTTGCATGGCAGATGCCTCTAGTAAGTGCAGAGGGTGATGCATACCTATGGAGAACATAAGGATACAGGAGACCAGACCTGCGGTAGCATTACAGGAGAAAATAAAAAGGGACAACAATCCTCAGAAAAATAGGGAGAATTTAGAACAAATGGACTTTAGAAAGAGAGTTCTTTAGAGCATTGGAGTGAACTAACTTTCTAGGGAAAAGATAGGGATACAATAGTCCCAAAACATACCTTAGTAAGGAAGGATACAGAACCTTCTACCTCTCAAAACACAGAGACAGAAGGTATCCCAGTCTATTAGTGCTCCAAGTAAGCCAGATGAGTTTTAAGAGGGCCAGCAAGAGGATAAGACACTGAGCTATGCCTAGCAGAACATATCCAGGGTAGTTGTTTTAGATTCCCCTGTTGGGCCTGCACCACCTTGCCCTCATTTTGCAACACAAAATGACCTGGTATATAGGTTAGCAAAGGAGATATGAGGTTATTTAACAATAATTACTGGTCATGAATATGTCTCATAGCCATGTATTATTGGGTAATTTGTATATGGATTAAACTAAAGTGAGGCCTGTAGCTAGTTTTTATTGGACAGGTGCCCTAAAGGAGCTTGAGAAGTATTGTTCCAGTTGTCCTAAGTGCCAAAGAAAAACCTCAAACCTGTTTTTTAGGAATTCACTGATTTCATGCCAATAATTGAATTTCCATTCAAAAGAATTGTGATTAACATAGTGGTACCACTAGTTATGTCTAGCAATGGGTATCAATATATTTTGGTAGTAATGGACTATGGTACTAGGTTCCCAGAAGTTAATCCCTGCGAGAAAGGCCAGTTCCAGAGCAAGTGTGAAACTGCCAAGGAGTGTATTATAGCAAATTTTGGCAAGCATGAGTCCCCTTGTAACTATCACATTGACAGCACACCCCTGAAAGTTGATCCCATAGTTAGGGATCTGGGAATCTGTGTTGACAATGAACTGTCCTTTGATCATCATATATTCACTATTGTAAGAAGTCCTTTTTATCACATAGCTTATATATAAAGGCATTGAGTCCTGTTCTAGGAATGTAATTGTTGCCCTGTACTCAGCACTCATTAGGCTATCATTGTGTGTAATGCCCCTTTCAGTAGGTACTTCTCTAAACACCTGCAACAACTGTAACAACTACAATGATGTCTCACTAAAAACTTAAGGGCCATTATATATATAAAACATGCAGTACATTTCAAAATCTTGTCTGTCTTATCAATATCATACAGGCTACTGAGAGGCAACATGTGACTCACATATAGAGCTTTAACAGACCTTATCATGTCAGACCAATCACACATTTACAAGTCCAATGGTAACATAAACATTTACTCGAGGGATCTCAATCTCTTTTGCAAAATAAGTAGAACATGTTGGAAGGATAGGTTTGTATCACAGAGAATACCTCTCGTATGGAACCATCTTCTATGCCACATAAAGCAAAGTATTTCTCTTACTCTATTCAAATGTAATTTGTACAAATTGAATGAGTAACACAAATTCAGCAGTGGTTTAGCACCAGTGTCCTTCCTGGATATGGGAAGCATGTAAATGTCCCAACACATCCTTCTTTGCACATTCTCTGGGTTATCCGTATGTAAAATATAAGGGCAAAAAAAACAAACTATCATGTAAATGTAAGCCTAGGCTTTTTAAGATCTTCACAGATGAATAGGTAGTAAACACCTATGAATCTATGAACTTATTGTTATTCTCCTAGACAGGGATACTGAAAGAGATCTTAGCAGATCATGGCGCACCCTTTCTGTCCATCCAGTGTGCTATGTGAACAGAAAACTAAATATGGCTGAAGCTAGATAGTCTACAAATAAGAGGGAATACTTGGCTACAAAGTGGGCATTATAGTTCCTAAATTATTACCTGCTTGGCACAGTTTACATTAGTTATGGATCATGCCTACCTCCAATCAACAACAAAAGAAAGGCAATGTCAAGCTCTGCAGGTAGACAAAGACATTCTAACTGTTTCATTTCCATATTCATCACAGCCAGGTGTTCACAGCCACAATGCAGATGGCATGTCTAACGCTTACAGACTTTCCAACAGCATTGAAGGCTGTGGGTTCAAGTTGGAGGCAGTTATCCGTATCATAGCATGATGGGTCCACAGGAAATGCCCAACAGGTCGCAGCAGTAGGCTTTGGTAGGTATCAAGCCAATGCTAAGAACAATATTAATTAGAGTACCTGAGGGAGAACAGAACCCTTTGTTAAGGGAAACACTGCAGAAGCAGAATATAGGGACTGGCCCCTTTAAATTGAGATGCCTGCTGCACAGCTGTTCTTTGGCAGGTTTTTAAGTTCAGGGAGATTGCACTATGGCACAAGTAGTGTAATGCTGAATCCAGCGGGGCTACAGCATGTTGTTATGGGACAGACAAACCGAGGCAGGAGCAGAGCTGTCTGAGCTGAAACCATCTGTGATTAAAGGACTTCATTTGCAGTGACTTGTATTACTAAGCTGAAAGGTATCACCAAGCAATTTATGCTCGTCCAGTAGAAATTCTGGTGTGAGAGACTTTGGTCTGACAATCATATGTGCACTGGTAAAGACTTTTTATTTTGAGTATTGTTTAACTGCAAGGTGCACTTAAGAACTGTTAGTCAAAATATGTGTTTGTACCTTGAATAATTACTGATTATAAAGTGATCAATGAACTGAACGTTTTTTGTAGTAAACTACTGAATTTACTGCTTTTTTACCTGTGACTTTATTTTCATACTTTGGCAAAGCTAGACAATTTTCTTTAAGCAGTGTTACATAAAGCCACTGTTCTATGAAAATGTAGCAATGTCTACTGCTTGGAATCTTACAATATATACATGTGTGTATGAGTGTCAGTATTTCTGTTGGCAAGACTGGGCCTATGGGTTGTTGTATTTATAAGGCACAGAGGGACAGTGCCACCAGATTAACTTTGTATTGCCATTAGTCTGCCTACTTAGCCATTGGAAGGGGGCAGGATTAGTTACCAAACTGAAGTATCAACCTAACAAATAAAACAATTATCAATTTTATTGTTTATTTCTGGCTATTTTTGTATCATATTTGGTGTTTGTAACTCTCTGTATTATTAATTTTCTGGGGTTTTGTGAGCTTTTCTGATAGGGCCTTTTGTAAAAAAAGGGTTTCTGCCCAGATGGACTTTTTTGGTAAACCAGTGTAATGAATAAATAATAAATAAATAATTCAGGGAATATAAGGCCCATTTTGCAGCTAAATGCTCTCTTTCTGTGCTGGAATATCTCCTTTCTGCATTACTTGACTTTCTTCTGGTATAACACATTGGGTGTTCCTCAGTTTGATTGTCTTGGTATAGCACTGCTTTTGACACATTGGTACATAGGGCAGATTCTTTTTTCAAATCTACAATTCATAACATAGGATGAGAAGATATGATCCTTCATAGTTCATTAAATGTTCTATATGCCTGAAGAGACCATTACACATTGACAAGACCTTTCCATTTTTTGAAGTCTGTTAAATGATAGTCACAAAATGTAGCCCAAACTTTCTGTGGTACCCATCACGTACAATAAAAGCATTCACCTCTTGTTTACTGCAGGGTACAGGCCAGTTATTTATGGGATCTCTTTTATTCTAGTTGTGGTCTTACTACTTCTTCCCATCATGCACTTAAGTGCTTGGCTTTCTTCATGTCCATTTTATACGTTTTAATCATTTACTGGCAAGCCTACCTGTCTTATAGATTCTAGAAGAGTCATAGCTGGCTCATCCAATGCTTGGTGACATTCCCTAATCTGGTGCGCTTCCTCCTCAACTGCTGAGGAGCAAAAACAAGCAAGCAAACAAAACAAAACAAAAAAAAAACTCTTTCTTTCTTTTAAACTGTAACAAACTGCTTGCCAAATTTGTAATACGCAGTTGCTACAGATTATCTCACACACAGAGCATTATAGCTCACTGTTTTGTCCACAAAAGCCTCTCATTTTGTTTATTCTGTAAAAACCTGCTTGCTGCATATGTAACAAGTAGTTCTTCTTCTTCTTTCGGCTGCTCCCATAAGGGGTTGCCACAGCAGATCAACTGTTTCCATTTCTTCCTGTCCTCTGCATCTTGCTCTGTCACACCATCCACCTGCATGTCCTCTCTCACCACATCCATAAACCTTATATTAGGCCTTCCTCTTTTCCTGTTACCTGGCAGCTTCATCCTTAGCATCTTTTTCCCAATATACTCTGCATCCCTCCTCAGCACATGTCCAAACCAACGTAATCTTGCCTCTCTGGCTTTGTCTCCAAACCTTCCAACCTGGGCTGACCCTCTAATATACTTATTCTTAATCCTGTCCATCCTCATCACACCCAGTGCAAATCTTAACATCTTCAACTCTGCCACGTCAAGCTCTGACTCCTGCCATTTTGTTAATGCCACTGTCTCCAACCCATATAACATAGCTGGTCTCACTACCCTCTTGTAGACCTTCCATTTCACTCTTACTGGTACTCGTCTGTCACAAATCACTCCTGACACTCTTCTCCACCCACTCCATCCTGCCTGTACTCTCTTCTTCACCTCTCTTCCACATTCACCATTACTCTGAACTGTTGATCCCAAGTACTTAAACTCATCTACCTTCACCACCTCTACTCCCTGCATTCTCACCATTCCTCTACCCTCCCTCTCATTCACACACATATATTCTGTCTTAGTCCTGCTGACCTTCATTCCTCTTCTCTCTAGAGCATATCTCCACCTCTCCAGGGCCTCCTCCACTTGTTCCCTACTCTCACTACAGATCACAATGTCATCTGCAAACATCATAGTCCACAGGGACTCCTGTCTGATCTCATCTGTCAACCTGTCCATCACCATTGCAAATAAAAAAGGGGTCAGAGCTGATCCTTGATGTAATCCCACCTCCACCTTAAATGCATCCGTCACTCTCACCGCCGACCTCACCACTGTCACACTACCCTCGTACATATCCTGTACCACTCAGTTGTTGCTACTGTTTATACCACATACATATAACTACAGTGCTCAGTTTTGACTACAAAATAGAAAGCTGTAACAATGTACCCCCCACACATACTTTGCCACAACTACTCTATTTTCAGATTTGCACAGTCCAACTCTTCAATAAATCGCCCTACTTATATGATCTACTCATATTTTTCAATACATGTTACATATATATGTTTTTCTTTAAAAAGTCCCTTTTCCTACCTGATAGTTATTATAGAGGTAAGTAATAGTCTGATCTTATGAAAATTAAATAAATCACTAGGGCTTACGCACCAGGTTAGGTCCCTATCCTCAAAGCCTCCATGGTACAACACCTGCAATACTAAACATCGATTGTCATCCAATCATTCGATTAACATATGTTATCACCTTCTTCAGTCCTCTAATGCTCATGTTCTTCTATACAGATCTGCTTATGATCATAGACCAGCTGATAATACCTAGAATGCTTTTCTTTTGCATTGTAATGTCTTTAAGCATTAAAGCAACAAGTTGTTTCTTGGATGTATTACTTAAACTTGTCCCCCAAATGCAAAATATATCAAATCTATCAATTCTATGAGACAACTGTTTTACTGCAGAATATATATGACTTCATTTCATCCCATGCAGTTCCTGACAATGCGGTTTCTGTCTCTCTGGCTCTAGACCTAAGTGCTTCCCTGCTTGATGTGTCATGTCCTTTCTTTCGGACCAGTGCAAAAACAATGTCCCTAGGCAACATAAAACAAAACAATTACAAAATGGACTGTGTCTTTAACACTTGCAATAAAAACTCCACTGCCTTCCCAACTTCATTCCTTTGCCTTTTCTTTCATTATTGATCACATAGTAAAATGTAAAAAGGCTCCTGATGAACTCTGTCTGCAAATATAATAAATTCCACTGGTACTCCATCTGAGCCATGCCCAGCACTCACCCCATCTTGATGAAATATAATGAAAAATTTGAGTTAATGCTCACTCATAATCTACAAGGTTCTTTTTAAATTCACCTCATACTCCTGCCTCTGTATAGCCCTCCTGCACACAGTACAAATAGTGGCTCATTTGGCCTTACCCGTTGAAGAGTTTTTGTCCACATAAGTAGCCAGGTTAACCCAGTAGCCCCTTTCTAGTTTGACTTCCCGCCCTTTATGAAACTGATCTGTTTTGGATACTATTAAACAAACAGTAACATGCACTTCTGAAATCAGTAATTCCCTTTCTTCCATTGGCTGAACAACCCTTTCCATTAGACTCCCAATAGTTCACTTGTTCTAATTGCCACGTGACACATAAATAACACAAGTACCACCGGAGGAGCATGTGAGGTACAGTCCATACTAATGCAGTGAAAACCCTTTAAGCAGGCTGGCAACAGTTCTAGTACCAGAGACTGACATTGATTTGGATGTCTTGCCTACATCTTAGCTAAAGCCTTACATAGACCTTCCAGTCTACAATGTTCAGTAAAGTCCACTAGGCCTGTCACTTGAAAGGTAAAGGTGAGTGCAGACAGCTGTACTTACCACCTCCCCTTGCTAACACCTATACATTAAATACTGCAATTCCAGATTGAGTGACAGCCTGTATTACACATAGTGCCAAACATCCTACAATTTACTCAAAGGCCCTGCACCCTACACTATATGATTTCCAGATACAGTAAATCCTGCACTCATCATTAGCTAATTTGCTTTCATCACCCAGTCTCCTGTATCCTCTGTGCTCTAGAGATGATCCACCTCTTGGACCCAATGTCATGAAGAAAAAGATATGCTAATTCTTAAACTTTGCGATTTTAGCTTTCATAATATCATGGTAGCAGATCAAAATTCTGTTTATATTAGCATTCTTATATACCCTAGTGCACACGCACTAATAATGGTATTCAGTAAAACTAAAGCTAACCACTGACTTAGATCCTTCTGTTCAAAGCATAAGCTACTACCTTAATGACTGAGCAAAATTCAGTGCTCTTATTGGTGAGCAAAGAAGTCCATTCATCCTGTATCAATGAGGTTATAAATATTGATATGAGCTCCAAGAAAGTTACATCTTTCAGTAGGGGATTCAAACCTCTGGCTGATTTAAGTTGATCAGTCAGGTAATAAACTCACTCAGCAAACCCACATCCAGGGCTCAGGCTAAAATATTACAAAACTGCTTCACTTCACATTCCATCTGTTTACCCAGTTCTAGCTCTTGCTTCTTAGTTCAAGTACAGTTTAATAAAATCATCCACATAACTGCATGTCTATGGCCAATTATCATTCCACAAAACTGAAAAAAAAGAAACAAATCCATCTTGATCTTTTTTGTGTCTGTGGTAAATAACCTGGAATGATAAGAAATAGATTCTATAGATTCCTAATTTCATTCCATGGGATTTACCTCTATCAACAATTGATCTGACTGCACATTTGTTTCATTCGCCTTTCAATTCTCATAGTGGTTCATCATAGGTTCATAAGTTAAATACTAGGCTATTAGTCAGCATACTGTTAGGAGCCTAATCAATAACCAGAAGTCAGAATCAAACCTTGTGCCTTGTATTAATCAAATTAAGACCTTAACATTTCTACTCCACAAAAAAGGATAAATACTGATAACCAACATATATATTTTTTGAAAGTTAATGTTAAGCTTTGAATATGCACAGAAGAAATAAGAGCGGCAAACAGCAATAGATATAACAACAACTAAAGAGCAGGCATAGGGTGCCACAAATGTGCAGTTCTTAAAAAATAAATAGCACTTCAGCTAAAAAAAGTTTTGCATATGAAACAACAAATGCAAGAGAACAAAAGAGAAACATTCCATTGCCAGTATAGCCCTTCCTGCTTTATTTACTTCTGCTTCCCATACAACAGTTCAAAACTCTCATAGATTCATAGGATCATAGGTTCATTATAGGCTAACAACCACCAGGGTCTTTACAAGCCTAGCCATGCAATCTGACCCAATTTTGTCCATGAGTTCCTTGGACACCTATATTGTAGGATATGTTATTAAAGAGGTGGATAAGGGTTATGTTTGGGGGGGGGTATATTAGTTGGGAATTCATTTACTTCTTGTCAGCTTCTGTTCATCAGAGACTTGGGGGCCAGCCTGGAGGGTTAGAATTTGCGATTTTCCATCCAATGATCAAAGTATCTTTTGAATAGGGTCAAGGGTGAACTCTGCTTTATGTAGATGGGGAGATTCTTCCATAGTGCTGGGATCCTTTGGGACACATATCTGTCTCTCCAGCATGTTCTTCTTATGTTGCAGGCAAACCTCAGATCCTTGGATCTATTTTTTCTGGTGCTGTATGCTCATAATATAAAATGTTAGGGTGATTTAGTTTTGCTGCACAATCCCTAGTACTTAGAAACTTGTATTTACAAGCAGATGACCTCATAAGTGTTTTACAAGCAAATGTACCATTTCTGTAAATGTTTTGCAGGGGAAGCAAGTCTCCCTGCATCTTCCATGTGAAGGGATATTATTCTCCCTCCAAGTTTACTGCATCTCAGAGTGATCACTGACAAGGGCGGCCACGGTGGTGCAGTGGTTAGCACTGCTGCCTCACAGCAAGAGGTCCTCTGGTTCGATCCTTGGCTGGGGTGCCTTCTGTGTGGATTCTGCATGTCCTCCCTGTGGATGCATGGATTTCCTCCAGGTGCTCTGGTTTCCTCCCACATCCCAAAGACATGCTGTAGGTGGATTGGACACTCTAAATTGGCCCTAGGTGTGAGTGTGTGCCTTCTGTGGAAGGTTAGGCGACGGGCTGGCAACTCGACACCGTAAAACTCCACTGCCAATCATGAGCGGACAAGGTGATCAGCTGTGGCGACTCCTAACCGGGAAAAGCCGAAAGAAGAAGAAGAATAATCACTGACAAAAAATCAGAAGCTTGTCTCAGTCTTTCTCCAGGACACAGAGATCTGACAAACAGTTAAGTTAACACATATGAGTAATAGCATCTTACCTGATTGTGTCATATGTTAAAAGAGTATGAACAACTGAAGACATGAACTATTAAGCTTCAGCTACTTTGTTATGATGTCATGTGGTCCAGGCAACTGATTGGAAGGCTTTTCATTCATAAAACGAGCTAGAAAAATATGAAAGAATATCCTTTTGAGCTATTCGAGCTAAGCTAAAATACCAAGCAGTAGTAGTAAGAAATATTTGTAAATTAAACTCCAAACAGTAGTAAAAAATCTTGCTGCAATCAAAATTTCTTCACTTTTGTGAATAAAAACAGCTTCATGTTCTTCGTACCAAAACAACAAATCTTCTGGTTGTGATTAAAAATAGCTTTACTTTTTAATAGCAAAGCAACAAGTCTTTATTGGGTGAAACTTATATAAATTGACAGATAAACCCTATGCTTATGTAAAGAAACTAGAAATAAATATTGTGTTAATACATATTTGTAAAACAAAGAAAAAATCAAAATTATATTTAATTCTATAGACACATAAACATATAATTATAAATATATAATTGTGATGTGTTAAAACTTAAATATGTCTTAGAATATATATTAGAATATAGGTGATTTTAATATTCCAATATTCCAATGGTTACCTTCTTCCAGCTTCTGTGAAATTTAATGGAGTATTTGCAGCCTGGAAATTTAGTAGTAAAAGAGTACTTTGAAAAACTGGTGTGCTTTAAGACTTATAAAAGCACCTAAACTCTACAACAGAAGGAGGAAACTGATGCGAAATAAGGTGAAGTCCCAAGACTGATAAAACTCCCTTATCAGGCTCAACAAAAAGTTGAGATCCCTCATCAAATCTTCTAAAGCTAGCTATGAAAACAGAAATGCAGTAGATAGTAAAGACAACCACAAGGCCTTCTATAGTTATGTAAAGAATCTCCATGGCAATACCCAGATTTGCGTGGAGATGTTGCACAATTGCACCTCCTATACTGAGCCAACAGATATTGCCAATATACTGGCCGACAGATTCAGTGCCAAATTTACCCCCCCAAGGGACCAATCACAATACCAGTAGATTGCCAGGCACCCAGTATTACTGCTGCTCAGGTTAAATCAGCACTGTCCAAGGCCAAGAATACAGCTTCTATGGGACTTGACAATATCCCTGGCTGTGTTCTACATGAACTACACAGTGAACTGGCACCTCACCTGTGTGCCCTGTTCAATCACAGCCTCACCTAAGGCTTTGCCCCTACCGAATGGCGCACTGCTACAGTCATCCCTCTCCACAAAGGAGGAGTGACTACAGACCCTGGGAACTATCGCCTCATTAGCCTGACAAGTCTGATATGCAAAGCTATGGAACGCATCATCATGGACCTAATAAACAAGGATATAGGGAATCTCCAAACTTTGGATCCCACACAGTTTGGTTTTGTGAAGGGTAGATCATGCCTGCTTAACCTGGTCAACTTTGAGTCAATCATCAGAGCTGTGGATGAAGGCAAGGTAGTTCATACAGCCTACCTTGATCTGGCCAAGGCCTTTGATACCATTCCCCACTCAGGAATCATAAAAAATTCACTAAGCTAGGCATCAACCCCTATATCACTAGGTGGGTTGCACAGATAGAAGAACCCACATTGTGAAAGTAGCTGACTCCAAGTCAGACTGCTGACCACTCACGAGTGGAGTCCCACAGGGTTCGGGCCTGGGTCCTCTCCTGTTTGGTATCTACTTCTCTGACGTCCAGGCCAGCACAAATGGACTCTGGCTGACAAAGTTTGCAGACGATTGCAAGTTGTGAGCCATAATTAACTCCCCAAGTGATGGTGACATCATACAGAAAGGCCTCACTGAGACCAATGACTGGTGTCAGAACCATGGCCTTAAACTCAATGCCAAAACATGTGTCATCATCCCCTTTGGGAAAAACCTGGTTCCCATGAATTACCACATCGATGGTAGTCCACTGAGCACAGAAGGTGTCATAAGAGATCTGGGGACACACCTCTCTTTTGACCACCACATTGCCACTGTGGTCAGAAAGTCCTTCTATGTGGCACATCTCATTACTAAGGGTTTTGCATCCAGGAAGAAAGAGATTATTGTCTCCCTCTACCCTTCCCTCATTAGGCCAATCATCAAGTACAATGTCCCATTTGGCATGTAGCTCACTAGACAACTGCAACAACTGGAGAGGTCGCAAAAGTGTTTGGTGGTTTTATAGATACATACATGTGTACCATTAGGTGCTAACCATCTAATGAACTATGTAGACTAACTTGTCTAAAACAGATACTACACTGTCCATTGTGTGACTGGATAGAGAAACTGAATGCGTGAAATCAGGAAGTAAAATATGACTAGGTGAAAACTCGAAATACTGGTCTGCTATAGGTCTTATAAGAAACACCAATGATGACTTTGTAATTTTTCTTATTTTATTCTGGACACAGGAGATTTCCTCAAGAAAATCCACAACATAAAAGTAGATAAGGACTCCTTCTTGGTGACTAGCAATGTAGGACCACTCTACACAGTGCTTACACATAACTACTGCATTCAAGCAGTAATAGAATCCTTCAGGGATCACTGGGCAGGGTTAGATTTTGAGGACAGAAGCTATCAGCAGACTCTTCCATGTTCTGCTAAGCAACAACTTTTTTTCTATTTAACAAATCTTTCTACAGGCAAAAATGGTTTATTGCTATGGAGGCACCCATGGCTCCCAGTCTAGCTAATACCACCCTAGGAAAATGGGACAGAGAACACATTTACGACTCTCCCTACTACCAGCACATGGTTTGTTCTTTCCAATAAGCATAACAATATTATTTCCAATAATCAAACAGCATCAATGGGACTGGATGGTGTCCCCGGCTGTGTGCTACACGAGCTAAATGAGGAATTAAACCCGCACATAAGGCAGCTGTTTAATCTCAACCACAGGATACATGCCCAAGGAGTGGCGTACGGCAACTGTGGTCCCACTCCACAAAGGCGGTGCCTCTACGGACCCTGGTAATTACCCCCCCATAAGCTTAACAAGTCTAGTCTGCAAAGCTATGGAGAGGATCATAATGGAGCTCATAAACAAAGATATAGGGGACTTGCAGACATTGGACCCGACCCAGTTTGGCTTCGTCAAGGGCAGATCATGCCTTTTGAACTTGGTCGACTTCTTCGAAACAGTCACCAAGGCCATTGATGAGGGAAAGGCAGTCCATACAGCCTACCTTGGCCTTGCAAAGGCTTTCGACACAATACCCCACTCGGGTATTGTAGAAAAACTTTCCAGCTTAAATGTAAACCCATATGTCGCAAGATGGGTTGCAAACTGGCTTAAGGACAGAACCCACAGGGTTAGAGTTGATGGCGCTATGTCAGACTCCAAGCCGGTCACAAGTGGTGTCCCACAGGGCTCGGTCCTTGGCCCCCTATTGTTCGGCATCTACTTCTCAGAAGTACAGGCCAACATGGGAGGACATTGGCTGGCAAAGTTTGCAGATGACTGCAAACTGGGCGCCATAGTGGAAAGTGCATCGGACACGGATATCCTTCAGAAGGGACTCACGTAAACAGATAGCTGGTGCCAGTGCCATGGCCTGAAGTTAAACGCCAAAAAATGTATAGTCATACCCTTCGGGAAAAACAAGGTAACCCCAAGCTACCATATAGGTGGCAATCCACTAAGCACAGAAGAGGTTATCAGGGACCTGGGGACCTAGGTTGACAGTGGCCTTTCTTTTGACACTCACGTTGCTAAAGTGGTTAGAAAGACCTTCTACATTGCCCACCTGATCATGAAGGGATTCACATCCAGATCTAGTGAGGTCATTGTTTCCCTGTACTCTTCACTTATCAGACCAATGATCGAGTACAATGCCCCATTCGGGATGTATCTCACCCGACATCTACAGCAATTGGAGAGACCCCAAAAGTTCCTCACCAAAAGGATAAAGGGACTCCAAAATCTGTCATATGCTGCCAGATTGAAGAAACTCCAGCTCTATTCAGTCGCATACCGTCTGCTCAGAGGAGAAACGTACCTGACATACAAGGCCATGTCCAACCCGGAATTAATGGACATGCTCCACCTCAAAAAATCCAAATCCACCAAAACCACTAGAGCAAGTGACTTAAACCTTAGCACGGATATAAATAGGACATGCTGGAAGGATAGATTTATCACTCAGAGACTCCCTATGCTGTGGAATAAAATCCCGGTCCATGTGAGGCAGAGCACCTCGCTGGCTCTGTTCAAGAGAAATCTTGACCTGTGGATGGGAGATCGTAGGTTTACCCTGGGAATCATCTCTGTGTCACTGCTGGACAGAGGCACAACAAACTAATGGGCACAGTATTTTTTCATATAAGGGGTGGCGTAAGCCACAAAACTTTGGGCTAGGCTTATAAATGCCTTAGGGCAGATAGCCAAGTATAAACCTATGAACCTATGAACCTATAATACATTGATGACATTCTTTTTATTTCGAACAGCATGGAGGGATGGTTACTTGAAATGTTCAACTACGTTGGGAACTCCATGAATTTCCTGAACTTCACAACTTCCCACAGCAAAGACAGTGCTAATTTCCTAGACCTCATGATATCAAAACTGAAAGGCTCTGACTGACTCTCAAATAAACTATCTGAGCCACCTAACTGGTACACTGAAGACTGGAACAAAAAGCCATTTTATGAAAACACAAATCCACCATCAGAAAAAAACAGAGTTTAATGCAGCAAAGCTTTCTGTTTTGTTGTTTTTAGCATTCAGAAAGGTTGTCTAACTGAAAGCTTTGCTGCATTAAAGTCGTTTTTTTCTGATGGTGGATTTGTGTCTCAAATAATCTATACCAGAAACCCACCAGAGTAAACTTACTATTGTACCAGGACAATATGCATTCTTTCCAGACTAAGAAGAATGTGATTAAATCCCAGGGCCTCAGGATTGCAAGATGACTGAAGGAACTTAGGGATTTTATCATCAACTTAGCAAACCTGGAGAAAAATGTCCTCACCCATTGCCCATGATTACAGTAAAATGTTTATCTTCAGAATGCTTGAACCTATCTTTCTCCAAAAAAAAAAAAATACCAACCCTGATTACACAAACCCTGACAACAGCCGCATAACTAGCCACAAAACTAACAGGAGAAGAAATCACAATATGAGATATAAAGTCATCTCCATGACGGTTACTTACTCCACTAGACTGCAAAGTTATAATGGACATCATTAAGGACAACTGGATTATTCTCAAGAATAACCTAATCCTAAACAATATAATACCAGAAAAACCCAATTTCAAAATTTGAAAAAACAGGAATATAAGACATTTTGTTGAAAAAGTGAGCAGAGCAACCATGGCCCAACTCAACTCCCTGAAGGGTACATTACCTTGTGGACCCCCCAACTGCAGTTACTGCAAGCACATGAGCAACAAAACAGGTTTCCACTGTCCTAACACATACCAGTACTACCACAGCCAAGAACTTTAGAACTGCAATTTGGAATCAATAATATACATGGCCCAGTGCACCCAATGCCTTGCCTTCTATATCCAAAAAACTATCAACAGACTTAAAACCAGAACTGCTAGACACCTTACAGACATCCAGTACAGTAACAACGATGAACTAGCTAAACTCAACTGAGATCAACCTGGACAGAAGATATTCCAATTTCATATTTTAGTTTGCATACCAAAATAAGAACTACAAGGATCATTAAATGATAGACTGGAAAAAATGCAAATTAGAATGGCAGATCAGACTAGAAACATGTAAACCACCAGGACTTAACACTCAGAATTTCTATCAGTCTCAAGTCTTTGGAGACTCCATCACCAATCTTATTATTGAAAGCTGAAATTTCCTGTTTTAATTTGACTTTGGTGGTGATTATTAATTTTTAATTATTAATTGGTTATTAGTTATTGTACTTCTGCGCACAAAAAGTTTTCTTTTGAAGTAAAAGGTTCCACCTGAGAGGTAGGTCTGAAGAAGCATGAGCGAAAGCACTGCAGACAAGCTATATTTATTAATTTTTAACATACAGAGATGTTTATAAGTGGGGTTGCTTTCCTTATTATTGAAATACTGCTATGTATTTTAAAAAATGTACTGTTACTTTATTGGAAATCTGCTGTACACCAACAAGAACAACATGTAGTTTCTATATAGAAAATAGCAATCGCACAATCCAAATTACGAAGTCCTCAGTGGTGTTTTTTATAAGATCTATAGCAGACCAGCATTTCAAGTTTTCAACCATTTAGATTTTACTTCCCGATTTCCTGCATTTAGTTTCTCTATTCAATCACACAAACAATGGATAGTATAGTATGTGTTTAAGACAAATTAGTCTACATAGTTCATTAGATGTTTAACACAAACTGATACACATTTACGTAGCTACAAAAACACCAAACACAAAGACCCCAATTACTATATCCTCATAGGTGCTTTTATAAGTCTTATAGCACACCAGTTTTTCAAAGTTCTATTATTCAAGTTTTACTGCTGAATTTCTGGACTGCAAACACTCCATTCAATCATACTGAAGCTGGAAGCAAGGTAACCATTGGAAATTAAAATCACCTATATTCCTAAGTAACGGAGACAAGACATTACATAAATACATACAAATACATAAAAATATTCTGGAGGTCACAGTATATCTATATATATATATATATATATATATATATATATATATATATATATATATATATATATATATGGGTCTACTTCATTTGCCTGACAACTCAAATGACTGACACTCATTTGCCTGACAGCTCATTTGCTCAACAAACTTTCTAGGTGGGGGGCTTCACCCCCCACACCCCCCTGATGTGGGGGGCTGTGCCCCCCACACCCCCCCAACTATATATAACAACTCCACGGTCGCACAACAGTGGGGAGGGGGGCAAATCCCAGGTTTTTGCCTTGATTACTTTTTGTCGAACAAATGAGCTGTCAGGCAAATGAGTGTCAGTCATTTGAGTTGTCAGGCAAATGAAGTAGACCCATATATATATATATATATATATATATATATATATATATATATACACACACACACACACACACATAACTATATATGTATATATGGGATATATGGGTCTACTTCTAAATTCTGAAGTTTCAAAACTTCAAATTTCTTATGGTCGAGACCATAAAATCGAAGTTTTGAAACTTAGAACCATTTAAATGGAGATTAGTGTAGAGCACGGAATGGTATATTTACAGTTTTCCTCGCTGTACTGGGATCTCGGACTTGGTATATTTAATTAGCAGGGGGGGGTGCAAAAACATACAAAGGATTTTTTTCTTTTTCTTTTTTTTTATTTGCATGTCAGGGTTTCAAAACTTTGATCTTATGGTCTTGACCATAAGAAATTCTATGTTTTGAAACTTCAAAATTTAGAGGTAGACCTATATATATATAT
The DNA here is from genome assembly GCF_019279795.1 of Protopterus annectens. NCBI lineage: Eukaryota > Metazoa > Chordata > Ceratodontiformes > Protopteridae > Protopterus > Protopterus annectens. The sequence continues at coordinate 334,631,311 of NC_056751.1, read as the reverse complement.
ATATATATATATATATATATATATGTATACACACACACACACACACACACACACACACAGATATGCATTAATTTTATAGCAGATCAAAGTGAGTATTACTTTTCTTAGGTAAAATACAAGCTAGCATAGTTATCCTGTGTCTTTAAAACAGTTACATTTTGATTTCTTTAATGAGATGAGCTTTGAAGGATTTCTGGAAGATATGCAGCTGTTTAAGGTCTCTATTTTTTTACAAGAATTCATTCCATGTTGCTTGTACAATTTTAGATAATGGGTTTTTACAGGTGTTTATTATGAACGGTTGTCTTAGAAATTATATTCCATCTTGATTCCTGAGAGAATAGCCATGGTTTCTGATATACAGGCAGAAGGAGAGCAGTATCTTTTATGCAGTATTTTATAGGTGGGCATGCTGAGCAGAAGAATAACCCTGATTGTTACTGGGTTCCATTTGGTTTTGTTTAACAAAGTGTAATGATAACATCTATTGCTAGATAGATAGACAAATCTGAAAATGTTGTTCATATTTTCAGAAAAGGTTTTCATTTTCTGTAAGCCATTATTTGACATTCAAGGCTACTGAGTCTTGTCACCATTACACTTGCCACTTTTTACCTTACACTGTACCTCCCCTCTCGAGGAGGGCTTGGCCAGTCAAGCATGAGGTGAATTTAGGAATCCCCATCCAGTTATCCAGGTCATGTCTGAAGGAAGATAGTGTATTACACTGGTTTCTCAGCAGAGGGGAATATTCCAGAAGTGTGAGAGATGTTGGGTAATGAATCTGCCTCTTTACCTTGTTTTACTAATTTGCTGAAACAGGTTCAGATTTCTTGTTCAGGTATTTCTGGGACTGTTTCATTTGTGAAGATAGAAGAGATCCTGGCCTCTTTTGAACAACCTGTAAGTTCTAGAAAACAGGGACAGTGCTTTTAGTCTAGTCTTGTAGCATAGCAATTCTAAGCCTATGAATCTCTGGGGACTTTCCAACTGTGTGATATGTATAGTGAGGTACATCCCAAAGGGAAGTTGCATTCTATAATTGGTCTGATCAGTGTTGAATACAAAGGAACAATAGCATCTTTAGCTCTAGATGATATTCCGTTAGTGATCAGCTGTGACAAGTAGCAGGATTTCCTGACAGCATTTCGTACATGGTGATCAAAAGAGAGGGAATTATCAACCAATGTTCCTAGGTCTCTTACTCTATTTTCATTTTGAAGTGGCGTATTGTCAGTGCTCTATGCTGGACAGATGATTTGCCTGCCATATGTGATGATGCATTTTATAACATTTAATTTCAGATCATTTTCAATACATCAGGTATTTATAAGAGTAACTTATTGCTGGAGGGTTTATATAGGGGGATTTGATATAGGGGTTGATGCCTAGCTTAAGTGAGTTTTTTTATGATTCCTGATTTCTAGTCAGCTATAGACCTGGTTAGCCATAGGTCTTATTTTTTTCTTTTTTTGTCTGTAGGTTAGAGGAGTAAATTCTGAACAAAAACTGTTCCAGCACTGAGCCCTGTGGGAAATGACTGGTCATCTTCATATTCTCTGATGCTGTGTGTGCGACCTACACTGTGTGGTTTCTGACTTTTAGCCATTTTACTGTTCATCTTACAATATAGGGGTCTATGTGCAATGCATTTAGTTTATTAATTATACTAGAATGGGGGATGGTGTCAAATGTCCTGGCCAAATCAAAGCAGGCAGTGTGTACAGTATGACCATTGTCAACGGCTTATTATCCTTTTTTGTAGATATTTATGAGGTTCATTAGGCAGGATTTACCTTTTAAAAAAACAAATTGGTACAGGTGTAGCCTGATGAACCTTTTAATGTCAATGTTAATCATGTTTGATATAATGTGTTCCATAGCTTTGCAAAGGATACTTATCATGCTGATGGGCTTATGGTTTTGTGGTCAGTTGTAGGGCTATATTTATGAAGTGGAATCACCTGTGTTATATGTCATACTTCCAGTGACAATCATCTAGAGACTCAGTTTACACTGCCAATTACATCTGTAAATCTTTTCTATGAAAAGAAACAATATATTGGCTGTGAAATACTTTTCTGGGCAATAACCAGTTATTCACTGTTTTTATTCATGAGCCACATCTGAATTTAATGTGCTGAATGGAGCCCCCCCCCCCCGGCAAACCTTTGAAGTTTAGTTGATTGATTCCTTCCATTTTTCAGAAAACCTCTTGCCTTTGTTCAGGATTTGGACATTTTTCCTTACCTGAAAAGAAAGTTTAGTGTCTGTCATCTACTGTACATGAATATATAACAGTGGCAAATTCAACTTGTTAGTATAGCAGTCTATATCTAACTATATCTCACTCTTAGTGTTTCGAAATGCTGACACAGAATCATAAGACTACACTACAAGTTACAGAGGGGCAGGTGTACATTTCTCATACCAGTGGAATTTTAGAGGCATTGCAGTGGGTCTGAAAATGTCAAAATCTGTAAAAAACACATCAGTATGTCTTGCGAACAGAAACATATATACAGTTGCATATGGTTGGATAATTTAAGTGATACAGCAGGCAGTGTGCCATTTAATACCTAATGCAGAAGTCTAGAAGGCAAATATGAACTACAGGAAAGAAGAGATATTTAAAATGCTTGTTCTGTTTTAGAGAGCATAAATGATGGGGTTCCACTCTTCTGTGTATGCAGGTGATCATTCATGTACATTTGCATGAGGCTTTGACAGCATTAAAATGCACACTGCATTCTGAAGAGAACCCCCACACACCCAACAAGGACTATGTAAAGGAAAATAGTTTGAGAGTTTCAGAGAATCAAACAGGTTGGGTTATATAGAGAGTATTCCCTGAGAGAAATGAGCAGTACTTAATAAAAGATAAAATTCTTTTGGAAGAAAATAAAGTTTTTACCCTACTAAATTTTTCAGTACCACTCTGCATCTTTAAAGAGTGAGAGTGAAGGTGAAAAGAATGTTTTATAGCTCTGTTCATGAGTTTGTTACAAGGCCGTGAAAGGCCTGACATTGTTCAAACAGGATAATGCGTCATTATTTGCACTGCTGGTTTAATGAAAAATTCCATATGAGGATTTTACAATGTGCCAATGACAGTTAATGTTCTTTTAGTTCATGTAACTCAGGATATTGATTCCTTACTCTAGTCTGTGCTTTATAAAATGCGTTAATTTAATTGATAGGATTGCTCCACACTCATCCCTCTAATTTCCAGCAGTGATATGTGCCATTATTTCTTGAGCAACCTATTATTTTCAGATCAGCATCAGATACCTAATAATTCTGTCTACAGACATCCATTGACTCTCAGCACTTCTCCTTGTAAAAGTGATGAATGGATAAAGCACTGCAAATGGTTAGCTAAAGTTGCGCTATAATAACTTACATGAAGAGTGAGAAGGAAGCTCACATTAATAGCTCTGTTTTGACAAGGAATGAGCTACGGTTTAAAGATCATGGTCAGTAACCATTCTTGAGGCTGCTAAAATGCCATTTGAGTTCTAAAAATGAAACAAGTCCAGAATCAGCCCCATTGTCAAACAAATACCAAATAGCAATTTTGCTTGGGGTGGATGAAGGCAATATAAAACAATTGAGCTGTGCCTTGTTTTACAGTGTACGCTTAGCTGTATAGAAATAAATACCTTAATGTCACTCTGTTCTTTGCATCCTTGTTTTTGTTTTGCCCTCTGAGCACCATCTAAGTAGTGTTAGAAGAAAACAAATGCATTTTTCATTAACTTAAATGAACTTAGCTTCGTAATGTGCCTATTGTAAAGGGCCTTCAGTGCATTTTGTACGTTGTCAATATGTTTCTAGTATTACATGGCCCTATGATAATGAGAATAGAAAACAGCCACACTGCCCAAAGATACGGCTTACAGTTAAACCGCCTGCTGTGGGTTTCTTGTTCATAATGATATACGTAACAGCATTCTTATGAAATGTGAATTAATTAGTTAAGCATGATTCTGATCAGCAGTTCAGTTCTCTGAGGAGGAATAGCTGGAAGAAAAATTGTGCTCCTGGACAGTAGGTGCCTCTTTTATAGAGCAAGTGCAGTGATAAGGGACTAGAAAGGAATTAAATATATCTATCCCACTGTATGAATTTCACTAAAATTCAAATGCTGAGCCAATACCAAGAGAAGGCTTTGGTCTGTGAGTTTATTCAAAGGTTCAGGGAGATGGGAACATTTTAATGTTTTTTAGCATTATATACTAAGGTCTGTTGGGAATGAATCCCAGTTGAACTAAATTAAACTATGGCAGCTATAGACATAATGTTTTAAAGACACCAACATATGCTCAGCTAACTTCTAGAGGCTGAACACTGCATGCTTCCTGGGAAAACCTGAAAAGATTCTTCATATGTCACCTAGATTCACTAGTTATAAAATCCAAGGGTTGCCTGGGGAAGTTTGGTTTGAACCATGCTATTAAGCAAATACAAAGCAGAATTAGGACACCAGTCTTGCTGAACAAGTAAGTTATTTCTATATGCTATGCAGTACGGACCTTCTGTAAAATAAGGATTTTCTTTCACAGATAAGAAAATAAAAATAGAAAGGCCATATTATGCTCTGATGTATCCCAAAAAAACGTATTATTTACTTGGAAAATTGGGCTCCATTTGTGATAACCTGGAATGCCTGTGGCATATTGTTACTGGTGAGTTTTGTTTAATTTCTTTTTTAATTGTTCAGTACTCAGTCACATACATCACTACATTTTCATATTTACATTTATTTTATGGGTTTAATCAAACCCCTTTCCCAGCATGCAAACTTCAGGCTGTCTTAGAGCATCACAGGTCTTAGTGGATCACTTGTCCTAAACTTGACTGCTTTACTGTTATGTGTCCTGTATGGTAGGCCTTCATTCTGCAGGGAAAAACTTCCTTTTAGTACTTGATAAGAGCCTGGGATGTGCTGAAAGCTAACTTTTATCATACATAAATTTAGTCCTGCTGGCAATGCCCCTATCATCTTTTAGTAGACACACATACAGCAGTAGAACATGACCAGAATGACTGTTCTGCATAATCATAAACATAAGCGTGCTGCATGGGAGCCATTAGCTTGCTGCCTGCCTGGTGCTTAGTTTTGCTATGTATGTATTCAATGCTTATCTGTGAGCGCCACCATGGGATACTCCTCTGATAGGAGATCCTATACACTCCCCTGCTGATTGAGATGTGCCATCAGCTACTGAATCGTCCACCTTGTCTGATAGTTGTCACATAGGCTGTTAGCTGATGAAAGATAGCCATTTGTGCTGCTCAGTGCTTTATCCTTGTCTCAGTAGGATCACATGCCATCATTACATTTTGACGCATTTTGACATCTGGTGATGGGGTCCAACAAACTGGTAGAGCAATGAAGGCCATGTAGTCACTGATTTTGTACAAGTCTCAATTGTGCAAGTCTTTATTGTGTAGGCCTCTACTTGCACTGGGCAAATCAGCTACCCCCATCATGGGAGAGCTAGAGTATGCCTGTCATTCCCAACCTGCCCTGCTCAGCTCTTCCATCACCTGAGCAACGAATTCAACTATGAACATCTGGCTCAAATTTTGGACTGCATATACAGGAATTCCTTGGACCTAATGGCCTTTGAACTCACCCAGACAGAAACTATCTTTATTTGGTCCTGTCTAATATGGATTTTTTTCTGTTACCCTCTCATAGTACTGCCCTCACCAGTTAAGTCAGACAAACAACTTTTGATGTTTACTCCAACAACTGCCATTTCCTTGTAACGAATGTCTGTTTTTTTAAAAGACTATAAAAAGGTGATCATTATATAATTACATGGTGAAATTTCAAAATTTTTACACAGCATCACTATAGTTAACCCTAAATCTGCATCTAGCTGTGCTAAGGATTTTTATGGCCACTTAGTTAACTGCATTGATTTTAACATTTCCTACTAGACCCAAATATAATGGGAACTTTAAAAACAAGCTCCAGTGGTGGCCAAGCAAAATAAATAAATTTCATAATAAGAAAAATAATCCTTAAAACACGCAGTAAGGCTGAAGCTTATCAGTATGAGTACAGTACAAAAAATCTCACCAAAAAACTAAAAGGCAGTATAAAAGCCAGCAGAACCACACATGAATGGAAATTAGCATCTGAGATGAAAGATAACTACTAGTCATTCTTCAGCTATGTTAGAAAACTAACTAATAATCTTCAGTACTGCTTTGAACTTTTCATAAAGGGCCCCCCTATTCCAATCCACATGATATTGCAAACAATTTAACAAACACTTTTATATTTAATTTCTCCCTGGAAACTCCTGTCCTAATTCTTCTCATCCCAGAATCTTTTCTATCCCCTAGCATCACTAAGGAACATGTGCATTCAATGATTAAAAAAAAAAAAAAAAAGATCTATAGATCTAGTTAACATGCTTGGTTGTTTAATAAACATTGCCAAATATACACTTATTGGACTTCTGCTTAAATTGTTCAAACTAGTTACAGGTTATATCCTACAGAGGGAAGAGTTGTACAGACCAACTGCTTTGGGCATCTATTGTGGTGCGCAGTATCCTCAAGATAGAAGAACACAGATCACAGACTGTGTGTCGTGGCAGGGGTAGCCACTTGACAGTGTAAAATATGGCTCTAGGTGATTCTGTCATCTTGACTAATGTCGCCAAAATGGGCATGGGTAGTTACCGGTGATAAGTGGGTTGAGGACCTGGCCTACTCTGACCCACGCCAGGGACCCATGCTAATGGTGGGAGGGGTATTTGTGCCCCTTTTGGCCTGTGTGTGCCCACCATAAAGCCCAGCAGCCTTGAGTCAATAAGCTACTGGCTTAGCTGCTAGCTTCCCAGCCTGGGTTACCTGGGATAGCTCTGTTGAGTGAAAGCTGGACATAAAACCAACCAACCTGCCAAACATGAACTGAGAATTGCTCTGCTTAATGTAGGTTCACTGACAGGATGCAGCTTGGAAGTGGATGACATGATGATATGGAGGAGGCTGGACATCCTATGTATCCAGGAGATGAGATGGAAGGGCAGTGCAGCAAAGTCACTTGGCTTGGGATCCAGAGTCTACTACTCAGGTGGAGGGCAGGCTAGAAATGGTGTAGGAATTGTGGTGACAGAGAGGCTTCAGAAGGCAGTAAGGGATACCATCATAATTAATGACAGACTCATAACATTCAGATTCCAGTGTAATGATAGGGCAGTATTTATAATCTCAGCCTATGTCCCACAGCAGGGTTGTGACAGTGAGGAAAAGAGTGCATTCAGACAGCAATTGCAGGACCTTCTAGATAAAGCAGGACAACATGAATTGGTGTTGATAATGGGTGACTTGAATGCACATATTGGGACACACAGAATAGGATACGAGGACTGCCTGGGTTCACATGGGTGGGGCAACAGGAATAAAGAAGGAGAAGCCATTCTAGACTTCTGTCTGGCAAATGGCTTGATAGTAGCCAACACATGGTTCAGAAAGAGAGACAGTCACAAGATCACATACAAGAGTAGCCAACATGCAACTCAGGTAGACTTCCTCCTAGTAAGGAAAAGGCACTAGGGTAGAATCCATGATTGCAAAGTCATCCACAGTGAAACAGTTTGCCCACAGCATAAACCACTAGTTGCCACAATCAGCTGCAAGCAGTGGTCAGAGAAGGCTCTAAGGTCAACAGAGACCAGGCTGAAGACCTGGAAGTTGACTGGAGAGAAAGTACAACAGTTCAAGGAATTACTCAGGGCTCTAGCACCCCAGGAAAAGGAGGAAATAGGTAGAGTTGAAGAAGAATGGTAGCACCTAAAACAGCATGTATCAGGACTGCAGAAAAGATATGTGACCGAGTCAGGTATGGAAATAAAGTACATAAGGAAAGCTGGTGGTGGAATGCAGAAGTCCAGGAAGTCATCAAAAGAAAAAAGCAGTACAGGAAAAAAGGGAGACAGAAAAGACTGACCAGACTAGGAAGTACTACTGGTTGGCTAACAAAGAAGCTGGAAAAAAGTTGCAATAGCAAAGAATAGGGCATCAGAGGCACTGTACCAATTTCCAGAAAGTGACTCAATAAGGGGCACAAAGAAACTACATCAGGTTGCAAGGCAAGGACAGAAAGATAAAGAAGATAGTCAGACACCCTTCGTAAGGGATGCCAGCAACAATCTACCATCCCAGAGGACATCAAAGGCAGATGGAAGGAGTGTTTCCAGCAGCTTCTGAATGATGAAAACCCCACAGAAGCTGTAATGCCCCATAAACAGCCTACGATGAGAGAAGAAGAGGAGCCCACTCAAGAAGAAGTAAGAACAGGACTATGGAAGATGACGTCAGGGAAAGCAACAGGCTCAGATGAGGTCACAGCAGATATGATAAAGATACTGGGTGAGATAGGGGAGAAATGGCTCCTGAGGGTACTATGGCAGTGAGGAGAGAAGGGCGTATCCCAGTTGACTGGAGAATAAGCATACTTGTGCCAGTGTACAAGAACAAAGGGGACATCTACAACTGTGGGCTGTACAGAGGCATCAAACTCCTATTACATTGCATGAAAGTTCTGGAGAGGGTGATTGATAAATGGATATGCAGAGTAGTAGAATGTAAGATGGGAGATGAGCCGTTTGGATTCAGATCAGGATGCAGCACAATTGACCGAATATTTGCATTGAGACAGATACTTGAGAAGAAGCAAGAGATGAGGACAGAGTCCAACTGGGCATTCCTAGAATTGGAGAAAGTATATGACAAGGTCCCAACAAAGCTGATCTGGGCAGTACTGCGGTGGTTTAAAGTCCCAGAAACATTGGTAGAATTAGTGCAGGCTATGTACAAGAACCCAATGACTCAAGTACGAACAGTGTTCAGCCTCACAGAGGGGTTCCCAGTGGGTGTGGGTGTACATCAGGGTTCAGCTCTGAGTCCACTGCTGTTCATACTTGTGATGAACTACATTAGCAAACACATTGGAGGGGACGGATCAACAAAGCTGCTGTATGTAGATGATGTGGCAGTACAAAATCAAATCCAAAAACAGAAGCAGCCTTCACACCAACGATTCACATATCCATACACTACTACTGCTTCTTCACTCTGTTCATTGGAGTACAGACTGTTTCTGAAGCATTGTAACAGAACAGCCACTATTTTGCTTTAAAAGGAATACGAACTTGAAGGATTTGTTATGTAATGAGTGTTCAACAAATGCAATTAAGACTGGACATCAGGGCCCTTTCTCATGTAGACATTGCAAGGTGTGCCAGTAAGTTAGACAGAATAACACTTTTACTCATGCTTGTACCAAAAAGGGATATTCTCTGGCGCAATATGCAGATTGTCATACCTCTGATATCATATATTTGGTGCAGTGTAAAGACAGTTACTTATTCTATGTGGGTAAGACCAATTGTAAATTTAAGGATAGAATATTACAGCATATGTCAACTATACGTAGGGGCAGTGAACACAATGCTTTATACCAACATGTCAACAGAAATAATGGGCATACGTTTGATTTTATGGTACTTCAGGTTGTGACAGTTTCTAAACAGGGTGCAGATTTGTGCAATGTAACTGAATGTTATAAAACTAAATGGATCATTGAGTTGGCTGCACATAGACCCCCAAGTATAAATTGTGTAATCCCAATAAAACCCACCCTAAAGATGAGGAGGGTTCAGTAATGAATGTGATTGGTTAGTTAATATTTTAAATATGTTGTTTTGTAGTATTGTAAGTTGTCTGAAGAAGGGTTTTTAACCTGAAAGTGCTTGCACTGTGTTCAAATGGATCTACTTTGATCTAGCGAATTTATGTTTCATCGAAATGTAAATTTGGGACCTCACCTATGTGAACGTGCATTTTTTCGAAAATGCATTTTTGTGTAAAATAAATAAATAAATAAATAAAACCTAAACCAAAAAAAACCCACACTAAACACAATTATGCAGGGGGTGCAAGCCCCCCTGCACCACCCATGTGTGGGGGGGGCACCCCTCTACTTTAATATTCTCACTCCGAGATCACACTACAGTGGGGAAAAGGGAATACTCACTTATCCCCACTGTACCACGATCTCAGCAATAGTTTGCTTAGTTGTACATCAACACTAAACATTTAATGCACAGCTAAAGTTACATGCAAACTGGATGTTTATATTTCTTTTCTGTTTTTTTTTTAATTTTTATTTCTGTTTTTACACAAAAGTGCATTTTTAAAAAAATGCACTTTTGCGTAAGTGAGGTTGCGAATTTACATTTCGATGAAGCCTAAATTCGCTGGATCAAATGGGATCTGTTCAAATAAATTACATATATTTTACAGCGTGGTGGTTCAGATATTTTCTTATTTTACTGATGTGGCAGTACAGGCAGACTCTGAGCTAGAACTTCAGCAAAGGATAGGAGAATGGAATGCAAATCTGAAGGCACATGGGATGAAACTAAGCGCAGATAAGATGGTAGTAATGGCAGCAAATTGGGGAAATCAGAAGAAGCTGAGAATAGAGATAGAAGGGAAGATAGTGGAACAGGTAAACAGCTTCAAGTATCTGGGAGGAGGACTTGAGGAGAAGGGCAGTCTGAATGAAGAGGTCAAAGCTAGAATCAGAGGGGCTGCAGTCAACTGGCACAGAGTATCAGGTGTAGTCTATGACAGAAGAATGCGAAAGAAGCTGAAAAGTAAGGTATACAACACAGTTTTGCAACAAGTACTACTGTATGGTACAGAAAGCTGGGCAGTAAAGGTAGAACAGTTGAAGAAGCTAGAGGTGATGGAAATGAAGTGCCTGAGAAAGGTGATAAGATGCACACTGTGGAACAAAGGTTCATAGGTTCATAGGTAGGTACTAGGCTATCAGCCCAAGGGCCTACGTAAGCCTAGCCAACAAGGTTCCCTGGCTTACGCCACCCAAGAAAGTTATTTTCCTGTGCCACTGTCAAGCAGAGTCACAGAAGTGATCCCCGGGGTGTATTTCCTATTTCCCATCCACTCATCAAGATTTTTCTTAAAGAGTGCTAATGAAGAACTTTGCTTGACATAGATGGGTAGCCTGTTCCAGAGTATGGGAAGTCTCTGGGACAGGAATCTATCCCTCCAGCATGTCCTGTTTATTGTGGTGACAAGGTTTAGGTCCCTAGAGCTTGTAGCTCGGAAGGATTGGGATTTCTTTAGGTGTAGCATGTCCAACAGCTCTGGGTTTGACATAGCTTTGTATGTTAGGCAGAGATCACCTCAGAGTAGGTGATATGCTACGGAGTAAAGCTGGAGTTTTTTGAGACGGTCAGTGTAGGGCATTTGTTTGAGGCCAGTAATCCTCTTTGTGAGGTACTTCTGTGACCTTTCCAGCTGCTGCAGATGTCTTGTGAGGTACATTCTAAAAGAGGCATTGTACTCTATAATGGGTCTAATGAAGAAATGAGGAAATGGAAAGGCTCACCCAGACTCTGCTACACTTTGCTGTGAGGGAAAGGTTGGTTTGCTTTTTATTTGTTGCATTTTGTATTAGTTTATTGCCTTTTTATATTTTGAGTGCTGTGATTTGTTTTCTTTACCTTGTGTTTTGCTTGTGTTCTGCTTTAAACTGCATATTAAAACTTCAAAAGACACCACAGCTGTGTCTCTTGTGAGTCGGGCAGAATTTTTTCCACACTCTGTCACTGTTGTGTTCTTAAATACCACTGTCTTTCTAGTTGCCTGCCTCTTATGTTAATTTGACCATATATCTCATTTCCTCTCTGCTTTCACTGGCTTGTGTGAGTAAGCACATTATAATTTTGTGAAATCACTCCCCTTCAACTATTTAAATTTATTGCCCATTCTACTGTATTCCATAGTACAGGAATACAAAAGTGATCACCCCCTTTCAATCTATCTTGCTGTTTTAAAAATAGTGACTCTCCACTAAGACTTAACTTTTTAGACAGGTAACACTTAAGTTACCTGCTTTCACATCTAACTTCTCTAGTGCACACTGCAGTGTTAAGAATAAACCATTTTTTTCATCTTACCTTTAAGCATCCCTGTGACTAACACTTGCTCTAATACCTTCTGGAAAGCACTAGGAATCCTCAAACTGATACAAACACTCAACTCTCCTTATTAATAAGGACAAATTAATCATATGCACTAAACAGCCTATAATTGCAAAGTTCCTTGCTAAGGTAAGGGAAAACAGCTCCTCTACTTTACAAAAAAAAATAACCAAACCAGGCATGTCCAAGGGTCACCTTCCATTGATTTCTCTTGTCCACCTGGTGAATCTGGGCATACTGGGGCAATGCTGCAATTGCCTCATGTACACAGACAACCCTCTCCTCCTACCACCCAACACTAGAACCTGTGAGAGATGCACTTACATAGCCAAAGTGGAAGCAAAGTTCTCTCCACCCAAGATTGTGCTAGACAGTCAAGAGGAGAAGGTTAACACCCGCACTACACCTCAAGCAACACATAGCCCTTCTAAACTCACACCACCAACACCCACACATAGCAACACTAAATCCACATATGTGGAGGCCCTTAACTGAAACCTGCCCAAGCAACAAGGACCTCCGAAGCCGAAAAGCAAACAAACACCAATCACAACCAAAGTGTCATATAGCTCACAACACCAGTGTGCCACCCAGCAACAGCCCCTAAGGCAAGACAAAGTACCTAACACTTTAGTCATAGGTGACTCTATAGTCAGGCACACTGATGTCCCACTCACCAGGCTGAACAAGGAGAAAATTACAGTGAGCTGCCTGTCGGGTGCCAGGATCCGCCACATAACTCATGCATTAAAGTCACTCCACAACAAGTACAGATATGACTCTGTTATTGTCCTTGTTGGAGTGAATGACTTGAGATGTACCTCCCTGGACTACATGAAAAGAGACATGGAAGAGCTCTTGGATCATGAGGCCCAGGCACATATGACCCTAGCCCTGAGTAGCATCCTGCCTTCGCCCAGAATGATATCACAATATAAGGACAAAATGATTGACTTCAACAATTGGCTAAGCTTCTGGTGTCATTCAAGGGGGATCCAGTATCTGTCTGCCTGGGACAACATAATAGACAGACCACAATGCTTTGCCAGAGATGGTCTGCACCTGTCGCCCCAGGGATTCAGGTTACTGGCTAAGGCTCTTGCCACCCCTATAGTGCCTTTTTAGGCAAAGTTCAAAGGACAAAACTACCACCATGATAGGTACAAGCATGCAAAAATCTGAAGGTAATGCCACTCAATGCTAGAAGTCTAAACCTCAAAATGCACTCTCTCGAGGCAGTCCTAAAAATGGAGAACATCGATATCTGTGTAGTAACTGAGACCTGGTTCAAGGCTCCAGAGAGCACCCCTGCAATACCAGGCTACAACTCTTACCACACTTTTTGGCCACCAAACCAGGATCGAAACACTAAAGGTGGAGGAGTGTCCATATTCACCAAGGACATTCACACCACCAGGTTAGTTGCCCAACACAATGCGTCTGAAATTCTCCAGGTGCAACTAACACTAGGTAAGACTGCAATCCAAATTGTAGCTTGCTACAGATCTCCCACCATGCCCCAAGATTCTCACTACACCTTTCTAAACATACTGAAAAATATTAATATACAACCAAACACCCTAATACTGGGTGATTTCAACTACCCTGCCATTAACTGGGAAAACTACTCGTGTACCAACACCTTTGCCCAACAGTTCTTGGAATTCATAAATTCCATTGCCCTGGATCAAGTAATCCATAGTCCCACCAGGGGCTCCAATATCCTATACCTGGTCATTACCAACATGGGAAATCGATGCTCCACACCTATGGTCAACCACTCGTTGGTCAGGTCAGACCATAAGCTAATCACAACATCCAAATCCCCCCCCCCCCCAGTAAGGAAACCTCCATAAAAAAACTTCTCTAAAGCCAATTTCATGCTACTCAAGTCAGAAGTTACAAACTTCATGACACCCATGCAGATGGGAACTGAAAGTCTGACTGCTGAGTCCTACACTAAGGCACTGTATGAGCACATCCACTCATGCATGTATTGTGCCGCCCCAAATAGAACCAAGATGCTCTCCTCCAAAGAAAGGAAGCCAATCTGGTGGTCCCCTGCCATAAACAAACTTTACAACAAAAGGAAGAAACTGTTGCAGAAAAGAGGAAAATCCCAGGATGTAAAAAACTCCCTTACCAGCCTCAGTAAGAAGCTGAGATCCCTCATAAAATCCTCCAAAGCTAGTTACGAAAATAAAATTGCCAAAGATTCCAAAGACAACCACAAGGCATTCTATAACTACGTCAAGAATCTAAATGGCAGTGCTCAAATCTACTCTGAGCTACAACAGAATGGCATTAAATATACTGATCCCAAGAATATTGCCAATATCCTGGCAGATTGATTCAGTGCGAACTTCACCCCCCTCTCACTCTCTAAATGGCCCATCTCAATACCAGAAGATTGCCAAATTTCGGTAATAATGGCCACACAGGTAAAAAACACACTCTCCAAAGCTAAGAATACAGCATCTATGGGACCATTTGACATCCCGGGCTGTGTACTACATGAACTACAAAATGAACTAGCACCTCACCTAAGTATCATGTTTAATCATGCCCTCACTGAGTGGTGCACAGCTACAGTTATCCCACTCCACAAGGGGGGATCCACCTTGGATCCCGGGAACTACTGCCCCATCAGTCTGATGAGCCTGATCTGCAAGGCCATGGAACGTATTATCATGGTACTTATAAACAAAGACATTGGCAACTTTAAAACACTGGACCCCACCCAGTTTGGGTTCGTGAAGGGCCGATCTTGTCTCCTGAACCTGATTGACTTCTTTGACTCAGTCTCCAAAGCCGTGGACGTGGGTAAGGCAGTCCACACAGCCTATCTGGACCTCGCCAAGGCCTTTGACACCATCCCCCACTTTGGAATCATAGATAAACTTACTAAGCTGGGCATTAATCCCTATGTCACTCAATGGGTTGCCAACTGGCGTACTGACAGAACCCACACTGTAAAAGTAGCTGACTCCAAATCCAGCTCCAGACAAGTGACAAGTGGAGTACCTCAGGGTTCAGTCCTGGGACCTCTCTTGTTTGGCATCTACTTCTCTGAAGTACAAGCCAACACTAAGGGACTTTGGCTAACATAGTTTGCAGATGACTGCAAACTGGGAGCCATTATTGAATCCCCAAATTATGTGGATACTCTACAAAAGGTCCTTACAGAAACAGATGCTTGATGCCACAGCCATGGGCTCAAGCTCAATGCCAAGAAATGTATAGTTATCCCCTTTGGGAAAAAAACATGTACCTGTGAATTACCACATAGGTGGCAGTACACTAAACACCGAAAGTGTGATAAGAGACTTAGGAACACAGGTGGACAGTGATCTCACCTTCGATAACCACATCGCCACAACAGTCAGGAAATCCTTCTATGTGGCACACCTCATCACTAAGGGCTTTTCATCCAGAAAAAAGGAGGTCATTATCCCACTGCACTCATCCCTCATTAGACCCATTATAGAATATAACGCCCCATTTGGTATGTCAACAACTGGAAAGGCCGCAGAAATACCTCACTAAAAGAATCACAGGCCTAAAGCAGCTGCCCTATGCTGACCGCCTTAAAAATCTCCAGCTATACTCTGTCGCATATCTTCTACTCAGATGTGATAGCTGCTTAACATACAAGGCCATGTCAAACCCAGAGCTGTTGGACATGCTACACTTAAAGAAATCCCAATCTCTCAGAGCCACATGCTCCAGGGATCTAAACCTTGTCATCACAATAAACAAAACATGCTGGAGGGATAGGTTCCTGATGCAGAGCCTCCCCAGACTCTGGAATAGACTGTCCATACATGTCAAGCAGGGTGCCTCTTTGGCCCTGTTCAAAAGGAATCTTGATGATTGGATGGGAGAAAGGAAATTCACCCCAGGGATCAGGTCAATCGCCCTGCTAGACAGGGGTCCAGGGAAGTAAATAGTGTGGGAAGAAATAGCCAGGGAATTGTTATGGCTAGGCTTGTATAGGCCCTAGGGTTGATAGCCTAGTACCAACCTATGAACCTATGAACCTATAAGAGCAGAAGCCAAAGTAGCTCCAATTGCAGGAAAAAATCAAAAAGAACAGATTACGGTGGTTTGGGCACATGTGTAGAAAAGTAGAAGACAATCTGGTGAGGAAGATTTGGGACAGACAGGAAAAAGGTAAGAGGAAGCAAGGACATCCAGCAATGAGGTGGATGGATTGTGTGAAAGAAGATCTGCGACAGTCAGGCATAAGTGTTGAGGAAGGCAGGAGTGTGGCACTGAATCGAGAGAGTTGGTGACAGTTAACACAATATTCCAACCACATGTCAAAAAATTGCAAAAGGGGGCTGATGATGATGCTCTCACAGTAGGCCTGTAAAGCCATGGAGTATGTTATAGCCCACCTTATTAATTACAGTATGACAACTTGCATTAAAGCAATGGAGTATGTCATAGCCCACCTTATTAATTAAGATAATACAACTCGCATTAGGCCTGACCTACAGCATTTTCACTTCAAAAAAGATGGATCACTTTTTTTCAGTAGCATAGTCAAGCAGTTTATAGTGGCCATGCTATGCATACAGTTTATCTCTGTCTGGCCAAACATTTGATACCATAGCTTATTACAGAATTGTAAAGAAGCTGCTAGCATTAAACATTGATCCCTCTGTGGGAAGACAGACATCCAGCTAGCTGAAGAACAGAGTATACATTGACGATGTAGTAGGGAACCTGTTTTAACAATACAATGTTAACCAATTGAGTCATACAGGGTTTTTTGTGCTTGGCCATCTCAAGTCTGGAATCTATTTCTCTGATCTCAAAACTGAAAAAAAAACTAGGCTCTCTGGTTGACTAAATGTTCTGACTTTTGCAAATTGGGTGCACTTGTCATAAACCCTGAAGATGTTTTTACCCTTCAAGATAACTGGTGTATGGACAATGGGCTGAAATTGATTTCTAAAAAAATATAGTACTGTTCCTTGTAGAAAGCACAATTCAACACAGCTTCCATAATTGATAGCACCCCATCATCCAGTGAAAAATTAGAGGCCTGTGTAGATAGTCTTCTCTTTTGATTGTCATGTAGTAACTTTAGTGAGCAAATCTTTATATATTGGAAATATTTGGCAGGGATATTTCGTATAGATCCAAGGAAGTTACTATTCTCTTATACTCAGTGCTGGCCAGCCCTCTTATAGAATATAATATTTCTTGTGGTATGTACCTCACTAGGCACATCAACAACCTTGAAACACCCTGAAGGCTCCTAACTAAAAGCTCTCTGGTCTTATGGACCTTAGTTATGAGAAGACGTTGGAAGCCTTGTCCTACATGTTTGTGTCCTATAGTCTGTCGGAGGATGAGGAGGGCTATTTGTGCTTATCTTACCATGCTGATGAAGATCTTGTTATCATTGATCTGCTTTTTCTCACTATTTAAATTTGTGCAGTTAGCACTAGAACTAGTGTTCTTAACTTTTATCAGCAAGTAAGTAATACATGTTAGACCGCTACGATCATCACCCTGTGTCTGCCCTTGCTCTGGAATAGGCTTCCTCTACAAGTTAAAGATCATGTTCAAAGGTCCATCCTACTTTGGAAATTTAAAAATCTTGTGCCTCAAAGGAATCTATGTTTTGCATCAAACCTTTTGTAATTAATTGCAGTAATTTAATTTTAACATTTTAAATTAAAAATAAAAGCCCTTATGTAGCATGCTTGCTATATGTAGTGCACATGCCCTTTGCCATAGATATCATTGCACCTAATCATTTAATCAGGTACTTCAGGATGTGTAATGACACTCTGCTGGATAATTTGCATTTGCAAAACTGCAATACAGCTATCACTAAAATTAAAGATTGCATACAAATACTACAGTCTGTTATTATCTTCTTTTAGTTGTAACTTTAACTACTGGATGGGTACCCTGAAATTTACATTGGGACTAACTGGATTCTCCCTTATTGATAAAAGAGGAAAGCCCAAGGGTTGGTGTTTGGCAAGGCATGCATGGTCATGACCAATCAGTCTTGTAAGTACTATGATCCTTTCATTCTAGGACTTCACTCTTTCATAGACCCGGTGTGTTCTCCACAGTGGCTAAAACACACTGGTGTGATTGCACTTGTAATGTAAATAGCAACTCCTGTATTTGATAACATTGATAATTTGTCTTATTATATTTCATAGCATGAACTGTGCTTGGTCAAGAATACCTATCAGAAGAATAACCAATAAATTTCAACCCTTCTGGCATTATCCTAGGAAAGAACAGAATTATTTCCTATTAGCGCAAAAATGCAAGCACTAGAAACAGCATTATACCCTGTTGGTACAAACATGCAAGAAGGGCGGCCACGGTGGTGCAGTGGTTAGCATTGCCGCCTCATAGCAAGAGGTTCTCCTGTTCGTTCTTTGGCTGGGGTGCCTTCAGTGTGGAGTCTGCATGTCCTCCCTGTGGTAGCATGGGTTTCCTCCGGGTGCTCTGGTTTCCTCCCACATCCCAAAGACATGATGCAGGTGGAGTGGACTCTCTAAATTGGCCCGAGGTGTGAGTGTGTGCATGTGTGTGCCTTCTGTGGAAGGTTGGGCACCGGGCTGGCAACTTGACACTGTAAAACTCCACTGCCAATCATGAGCAGACAAGATAATCCACTGTGGTGAACCCTAACCAAGAAAAGCCGAAAGAAGAAGAAGAAAGTGCAAACATACAAGACCTGTATTAAATCATACAAAGCCTATCTGATTATTAACACAGCTCATGACAGTAAATTCCTCCAATGCTTGCCAATTGTTAATTCATGTTAGTATACTGTAAAAAAGTAAACTAAATATCTGTTCTGCTAGTAAGTCATCTTTCCTTACTTGCACATCTGTAACCCACACAACCCCCTTCTAAATATAACTAAAATAGACAGTATTTACACAATTCATGCCATTAGTACAAACAGAAAAGTTCTGTCACAAGAGTTTTATATTCTTCCTTCTTTCTATAAGCAACTTCAATCATAGTTGTTCAACGGCAGCTTGCAAACTGTCAGACTGTTTTTTAAAGGTAGCAAAATTTGAAAACCTAACTGCTTATTACCTTTTCTCAAAGAAACTATTTGGTGAACCATATAAGTTTCCACCCAGGATATCCACCTTATCTGTCCTGCCCTTCCAACTGCTCTGGTTATCATAGCAATGACATTGACTTTTTCAAGCATTCTCTCTACCACACTCAGGCTTACAGCACAACTTTGTTCAGTAACACAATGTCCCAACTCCCAACAATGAGAAAATGACAAGCAATATAAAAATAGATAAAATGCTGGTGGAGCAAATAATTCCATATGCTTTTCATACAGTAAAAAATATTATCACGACAAAAATTATGCACAAAGTGTGACCAGGAGCTTCATTACTTCAGTTCAATATGTTTCAGTAATTATGTCTGCCTCTATACTATTCTAGTCTAGTTACATCCTACTAAGCTCAACCATAATAACCACAATACAAAAAAATATATAACCTACAAAAAATGTTGCATGGGTTGCATGAATGTGCCTAGCATCAGTAACCAAGGGTCTATATCAGAAGATCGCAGTTTCAAATCTTCAAATCTGATATGGTCGACACAGTATGATCAAAGTCTTGAAACTTAGAATCTTTTAATGGAGATCTCTGCACAGCACGGAAAGGGAAGATTTCCCTTTTCTGCACTGTAGTGCAATCTCGGAGTTGGTATATTTAAGTAGCGAGGGGTGTGAGGGGTATAGGGGGGCTTGCCCCCCTGCTTAGAGCATTTAAATGGTTTGTTTTTGTGGGTTGTTGTGTTTTATTACATTTTTGATGTTCCAAGACTTTGATTATATGGTGTCAACCATATCAGATTCAAAGTTTTGAAACTTCAATCATGTAATATAGACCCATAACCAATGGCTTCAACTTGAAGTATGGAAGAACTACTATAACTTTAAAATAATAGCAGTTACAGATTCCTGGATAAAAGATAAAGTCTGTCTTTCTCCACACACTAACCAAAACTGTACCTCATTTACTGATAACAGACTAGGAGATAAAGGCTGGGGTCTTCTAACACCCATACAAAATGACTCATCTTCCACCATCATTAATAGCAAACAGAAATGCAACTTATGACAGTGACCCAAGCAGGTATCTTATTCAAATGTTACTCAAACATTGTACCAGCTACTGTTTATGTCTTCTTCATTAGGCCTCAAAAAAAAAAAAAAAACAGGCCCTAAATGAAAATACTCAGTCTTGCTAAACACCAGCTACTAATCATTCTTGGGACTAAAATGTACACTGAAAAGGATCACAAGAAGCAAAACTGACTCAGTACTTAGACATTCATAATCCAACTGAAATTGTTAAAGCAGAGAGTAAATAGATGTGATAATAATAAATATTCCGGATAAAGTAAAAACTTCAAAAATATTACCAACATGTACGAGTTGCCAGAGTACTGTGATGGTAATGCAGTCAAACAAGCCTCCCTTCACACACATATCCAATCCTTACTCAGTCTATACCAGAAGCATCAGAATGGTTGTCCTTCAAATTGATCACTGCTGTAGTAGACCTAGCTATATGGGTTATATCCTGCCAAGGATATAACAGCCAGACAGCTTCCAAAGCTTCAGAGCACCTTCCATGTACCCAAACTGTCAGGCAGCTCAAAGAGGGCTGACTAAAAGACAAGTTTATGTGCAAAATCCTACAGTGCTTTTTCTGCCACCAAACATTACACTTCTCTGAGGCTTGCAAGGATTTATGGTCAGCTTGTGCTTTCTTTAGCTGGGCAGATAAGTTTCCTTTGGGTAAAAATCTTCAATGTTCTTATTTTACTCATGTTTTATTACTTTCCTCTTCAGGAAAAGTATTTTAAAGCTGGGAGAGTAGTGTTTTAATGGATTGTCTTTAGACTGTAATGCACATTTAAATCGAGTACTCATTTCTGTCATTTTAAAAGTAGTTTTAACTGATAATATTTTTTGTAGAGAAATTGTTTATTTTCTATTGTAGGGCTGTCACAGTGTTTAACGTGCTTTTTACTGTGTTTATTTCTGTAAAAAAGTAACTTTTGTGGACTGGTAGTTTTACTGGCATTTGATGCTTATTTCCCCAGGATAAAGGCTTGACCATGTAACAGATTGTCAATCCCAGGGTCAGTCCTTCTTCCAGCCACAAAAGGAAACATTTAAGCAAACAACCTTTGTCACCACAGCAGGCTAGCAATTTGCCTCAGCAACAGCTAGGTCAGTCTGCTGGCCATTTGTTGTACCTCATAGCACCCATCTTTTACCCCAGATCCCTGGGGTGTAGCAGCTACAGCCACTATGTACTAGAAGTTAGCCACATCCTCTGCATATATTGGGATATTCTCAATAGGCAAGGGAGATCCATTCTTGTTGGTTATGGGAGAAAGAACAGGGAAAGATTCCCTGTTGTGTCAGAATGCTGTGCTCATCCCTGGGGGAAGCAGTGGATGCCATTAGTAACACAGTTAATCCCATTTTTCCTGTCAAAAAGAAACAGAATGCTAAGCATATATCTGCTCCTCTTCAAATTTCTTTGGATAGGAGTAGTTTACTGGGACTGGCTCATGGCTTGATTCAGAAAAAGAAAGAAGGATGCCTCCCTTCCTGAAGACATTCAAGATTCTGAATCTAAACAGGAGGATGCAGGGATAGATTCAGGGTTTTGCCCTTATATTTCTGATTCAGACTCGGAGGAGAGCTCACTTTCAGATTCTCTCTGTGGAGGTTTTCCTTCTCTGAGACTGTTACTAGAATGTCCCAGTGTTTTCAGTGGGAGAACATTGAGGTTTCTTAGTACCCCAGAACATTATGTGTTTTTACAGAAGTTTTTTCCAGAACCTACACCCATTTCTCCTATTTTGTCTGCTTTAGAGGATGTGTGTCTTACTGCCTGCAATTTCTCTCATAACTGGATGTTATAAGGCAGATAAGATGTATAAATCTCCTCAGTCTTTTAAATGTTTATACACTATTGTTACACCCCTGCACTGACCCAGTAATCAAGGAGCCTCAATCCTCACCACTGTCAACAGTGAGGGATGTACATATGGGAGGACTACAAGTACACACACAGTAAAGTACAATTTCCCTTAAGAGCCCACAGGAATCACAGTCAGTCTGGGGATGGTTTCTCCCTCTTTCCCCTGATCCCCAATAAGACTCCCCACTGGCACAGCTATAGGGTTAAGATCTCAGCCGAGTTGCCAAGCTAAGATCTCCAGCACCCTCTCTGTCCAACCAGTGCTTCATGCCTCTGCCCAAGTAGCTGACACACACACACACACACACACACACACACACACACACACACACACACACACACACACACACACACACACTTTGAGATTTGATTGATATACAAACACACACCCACACACACACACACACACACACACACACACACACACACACACATGGGAAAGGCTGGCACAGGTTTACTAGCTATCTTCCCTTCTGCCCAGAGTAAGGTAGTACCACCTGCCACCAGCCACCATTACATATCAGCTACAATAAGGCCCTTACCAAAGGGTGTCAAATACTACTGTGTAATGTTACTATTATCCAAACAGTAAGCATGACCAAGACATTCAAGGCTGTTTAGGAGTGGCCTGTACAGTGTCACCAAATACATATGCAAGTACTTTAAGAGCTTAAATATCTCTAAACAAACCAGCCACAATTAAAAGGTGTAAACATATTTAATAATAAATAACAAAAGAACAAGACAATACTCAAACAACACAGTAACTACAGAGTTCAGAATCACAGGGAATATCTTAAAACAACATTGCAGGACAGTCTCAAATAAATAAAGAAAACATCTAAACTAATCTTACTATATTCCTATATCTATCTCTAAAAGAGATATTATGCCTAAATCTTACTTACAGAGCAGCACTCAGGCAGAAGTGCTGAGTGAATGTTTCTAGGTCCAAGATAAGATACAAAATGCAAAGTCTCTGAGAGAGTTCCCAAATTAATATCAAAACATTACTGCTGGGTTAGCCTGGAAGACATCACTCTTTGTCACCTACGTTCAGTCCCCAGGCTAAGAGAAACTAAACACAATTTTACATTTCTCCGTGAAAAATACATCTCTCTCAGATGTTTGCTCAGAACTGGAAGTAGTAAAACAATTAAATACTTTTACATTTTAGATCTAGTAATTACTTCTCTCCAAGACAATAGAAAGAAACTTCTAGATCTAGACATCCTGTCTTCTTGCTGCATTAACTAACTTTTATAGCACGCTGTAAAGCTCTTCAATTTTCAACTTATTTTCTTGAAGAGACAATGTTTTACTCTGTAAAGGCTGTGGCCGAGGAGCTAGAGAAATATAAGAGAAATTGAACTGAGCTGAATAAACTTTTTAAGGAAAGTAGAGCTGGGACTCACTGTTATTTGTTCTGGTTATTTTCTTGAAGGTTTGCAAGTTAACTCTGTATGTTCCAGCTTCTACTATTAGAACATACATTTGCACAGGTATATAGTTTATATACATTTCTGTTCTTTTCCAGTAGGGTACACTGTGGTTACATTCTTGAAATCAGTACATAACATACAGTTCAACACACACTTATGTACCAGTAGTTTAATATCCGCATAATATCTAGTTATCTTACATTTGTAAGACAGGTATATGAATCATATTAATATTCACAAATGACACATGACTATTTACAAAATTCCAGATAGCTGGGCTGGCAGTGACACATTTCTGTATAAATCATATTAATATTTTAAGTGACATATAATTATTTACAAAATTCCAGATAGCTGGACTGGCAGTATTTCCCTGGTGTCACAATTATTCCCAAACCTGATCCAGTAGATATAGTCTTAGTGGACTCCTCTCCTACTAAGCACTTAGTTAATTCTAGTCTTACTGTTGCTAATAAGGATGGGAAATTATTGAAAGGTATGGGAAAAGTTTATAGTACTGTAACTTTGAATTTCAGAATTTTAAATTGCCAGGCTCGTTCATAGGTTCATAGGTTCATACTAGGCTATCTGCCCTAGGGCATTTATAAGCCTAGCAAGAATGTGTTTGGCTTTCGCCACCCATTTTAAATTTATTTTGCTATGCCCTTTTTCGAGGTTAGTATACTGTGCCTCTGTCTAACAGTGACACAGAAGTGATACCCGAGGTAAACCTACAATCTCCCATCCACTCATCAAGATTCCTCTTGAAGAGAGTCAATGAGGGACTCTGCCTAACCTGGACTGGGATTTTATTCCAGAGTGAAGGGAGCCTCTGGGTTATGAATCTGTCCCTCCAGCATGTCCTATTTGTTTCAGTGCTGAGGTTCAAGTCTCTCGAGTGCGTAGCTCGATGGGATTTGGATTTTCTGAGGTGCAGCATGTCCATTAATTCTGGGTTGGACATGGCTTTATACATCAGGCGCAGATTGCCTCTGAACAGGTGGTATGCCACTGAGTAGAGCTGGAGTTTCTTTAACCGGGCAGCATATGGCATCTGTTTGAGCCCTTTGATCCTCTTGGTGAGGTACTTTTGGGGTCTTTCCAGTTGCTGCAGGTGTCTGGTAAGGTACATCCCAAAAGGGGCATTGTACTCAATTATGGGCCTGATGAGGGATGAGTAAAGAGGCACGATGACCTCCCTTGATCTAGATGTGAATCCCTTCATGATTAGGTGGGCTATATAAAATGTTTTTCTAACCACTTTGGCCATGTGGTTGTCAAATGAGAGATTGCTATCAACTTGGGTCCCCAGGCCCCTAATTACTTTTTCTGTATTTAATGGATTACCACCTATGTGGTAATTTGTGGGCACTTTGTTTTTGCCAAAGGGGATGACTATACACTTTTTGGCATTTAGCTTGAGCCATGGCTCTGGCACCAGTTGTCTGTTTCTATGAGGCCCTTTTGGAGGATGCTTGTGTCGGCTGGAGAGTTGATTATGGCACCCAGTTTGCAGTCATCTGTGAACTTGGTCAGCCACAGTCCTTCCGTGTTGGCCTGTACCTCCGAGAAATATATACCGAACAAGAGAGGTCCCAGGACTGAGCCTTGTGGGACACCACTTGTAACTGGTTTGGAGTCTGACATGGCTCCAGCAATTCTAACCATGTGGGTTCTGTCCTTGAGCCAGTTTGCAAACCATCTAGTGAGATAGGGGTTTATATTTAAGCTGGTGAGCTTATCTATAATGCCCGAGTGGGGTATTGTATCGAAGGCTTTTGCGAGGTCCAGGTAGGCTGTGTGGACCACCTTGCCCTCGTCAATGGCCTTGGTGACTGTTTCAAAGAAATCAACCAGGTTTAAGAGGCAGGATCTGCCCTTAACAAAGCCGAACTGGGTAGGATCCAGTGTCTGTAGGTCCCCAATATCTTTATTTATGAGGTCCATGATGATCCTTTCCATAGCATTGCAGACCAAGCTAGTCAGGCTTATGGGGTGATAGTTTCCAGGATCCGTTGAGGCACCACCTTTATGGAGAGGGACCACTGTTGCTGTACGCCACTCTTTGGGCACATATCCTGTAGTAAGGCTGAGATTGAACAGTAGTTTCATGTTTGGGTTTAGCTCTTCTTGGAGTTCATGTAGGATGCAGCCCGGAACACCGTCTGGTCCCATTGATGCTGTGTTTTTTGCATTGGAGAGGGCGGCTCTTGCCTGAGCATCTGAGATGTCAGGGGGGCAGCACTCTTCTGGGATAGATATTTGCCCTTTTGGTGGGGGGGAGAAGTTTGCGCTGAACCTGTCAGCTAGGATGTTGGCAATGTCTGTGGGTTCGGTGTATTTTTTGTCATTTTGGACTAATTCTGAGCATATCTGGGGATTACCACCCAGGTTCCTAACATAACTAAAGAAAGCCTTGTGATTATCCTTAGTGTCCTGTGCAATTTTTCTCTCGAAGCTAGCCTTAGACAATTTTATGAGTGCCCGTAGTTTTTTGCCAATACTGATCAGTGATGCCTTCCCTTTTTGGGATTTTGCTCTATCATTTAGTAGCTTCCTCCTTCTGTTGTATAGTTTGTTTATGGCTGGGGTCCACCAGACAGGACATCTGCCTTTGGAGGATTGGGTCTTGGTTTTATTTGGGATCGCATCATCCATGCATTCCTGAAGGCGTTCATAGAATGCATTTATAAAGGATTCTGCGGTCTGGGCCGTATTTTCCACAGGCCCGGGGGCTTTGAATGATTCCACCTCGGTTTTGAGGAGTGTGAAATTTGCTTTAGAGAAGTTTTTCACTGTGGTTTTCTGGGCAGGGGGTGGGGTCGGGATGTGAATATCCAGTGAGATTAGTTTATGGTCTGATCTTACCAGTGAGGGATACACTTCTGGTCTGGAGCATAGAGTCCCCATGTTGGTCATGATCAGGTCCAATATGTTTTCCCCTCTTGTGGGAGTGGTAACAAGTTGTTCCATAGCATTTGAGTTTATAAATTCTAGGAACCTTTGGGCTAGGGTGTTGGAGCTAGAGTAATGCTCCCAGTCTATGTTTGGGTAGTTGAAGTCGCCCAATATAATGGTGTTTGGAGAGACCTTCATATTTTCCAGTGTTCTCAGGAAGGCCGAGTGGGATTCCTGGGTTTGGGAGGGTGGTCTGTAGCAGGCTATAAACTGGAAGGCAGTTTTACCCACTGTTAGTTGCACATGGATAGTCTCTGATGCTTCGTGCTTTGCCACCAACCTGGAGGTGTGGGTATCTTTGATGAATATCGATACTCCCCCTCCTTTTGTGGTTCGGTCCAAGTTTTGGGGCCAAAAAGCATGGTATGAGGTATAACCTGGTAGTGCTGGGGTGCTCTTGGGAGCCCTGAATGAGGTTTCTGTTACTGCACAGATATCAATGTTCTCCATGCTAAGGAGAGTTTCGAGTGCGTGCATCTTGAGGTTTAGAATTCTGGCGTTGAGTAGCATTACTCTTAGTTTCTTATCCCTTGTGATACCTATGGAGGTGGGTTTGTCTTTTGAGCCTTGCCTAAAAAAGATGTATGTTAAAGTATGTTAAAGTTTATTCTGACATATTGTGAAAGTATGAGAAATTTTTTATCTGTAGTTTCTTCTTATGAAAATTAATTTGCTGTAAATAATTCTGTTTTTTCTGTCGCACTGGTCACTACTCATTGTTTGCAGTGTGTGTATGACTCTCTTGATTATTCTTCCATAGCTGTGGTCACTGGGACTTTTTTAAGGAGGTTTGCTTGGCTGCATTCTCAGAACTTCCCATATGATGTAAAAATGAGATTGAGATTTTAAATTCTTCCTTGAATAGAGATTTAGTGTTTAGCTCCTCTTCTGCAAAGGTGATCAAAAAGTGTGATGAAAAGGGCAAGGTGATCCAGGGATTTTCTAAGTATTTTCAGCTCTTGTTTTCACATTTTTCTAAGGATTTTCTTTCTTCTCATCCAATTTTGACAAAAAAACAGAATAAACAGCCTCAACAGAATTCAGGTAAATAGACATTTAAGAAGTGACAAGGAGGTCCTAAAAATAACAATCTCAAACCTTCCAAAACAAAGGACATTCCAATACATTAGAATGACTGTTAAAGAGATGTTATGACCCCCACCCCCCCCCCATCACCCTGGCCCCTTTTCTCTTCCAGAAAGTCTGAATCTCTATTTTTCTGTTTGGCAACAGATGTCTTCAGACAAATGGGTTCTGAAAATAATTCATCAAGGTTACAAATGGCAGTTGGAAGAAATTCTTCCTTTCCAGGGGAGTCTTTTCTCATTGCAGATCAGAATATTTTGTTACCACCTGTTCTTCATCATGTGCTGTCCCAAAGGACTGATAGAATCAGTTCCTCCTTCTCAGGTGGGGAAGGGGTTTTATGTAAGAATGTTCCTAGTCCCAAAGAAAGAAAATACATGCTGAAGAGTTCTGGATCTTTCTTTCCTAAACCTGTTTATGATCTTGCCCAAATTCAAAATTATGTCACTTTACAACCTGTTGCCACTTCTTCCTCTTTCAAGTTTCTTGTAACACTAGACTTAAAATATGCTTATCATCACATTCTTATTCATCCAGATTCTTAAGGTTTTATGTGTCCGGATCACATTATCAGTTCTTTGCCTTACCCTTTGGACTTGCCACTGCACCACGAGTACTGACAAGGTGTTTAGCTCAAGTTATAGCTCATTACAGGCTACATGGTATCCAAATTTTTCCATATTAAGATGACAACTTGCTTTTCTTTGCATAGTCTTTTCCAAAATGTCAGGAAATTCTCTCTCAGATGAGAGATGTCTTGCACAAGCTGGGATTCCAGGAGAACATTCTAAAGACGTTCATGATTCTTTCACACAGGACTGTGTTCCTGGGATGTTGACTAGACACCTCAATTCAAAGAGTTTTTCTTCCACAGATAAAACATATCTATTTAGATCTATTTCTAAGATTTCCCATCCAGACTTGGTCACTGTGAGGGAATACCTCAAGATTTTGGGTCTGATGGCATCTATGATTCTCATGATACCCCTAGCAAGACTCCACATGAAAAAGATACAGTGGCATCAGAAATCCCCTTTGTCTCAGCATCAGCACCCTTTATCTTTTCATATCCTACTACTGGGATTTGTCAGAAGGGAAATCAGTTGGTGGAGACAACAGATATCCTTAAGTCAAGGTCTCCCCTTCTCTGTCCCTGCTTCAAAGCAGCCAGTCACCACAGATGTTTCAGACTTTTCTTGGGTTGCAATTTCAGGAGAGATAAAAGTGCAGGAGGGTATAGAACACAAAGGACAGTTGCAAGCACATAAATATTAAGGAGTTGCTTGCCTTGGTCAAGGCACTCAGTTCTCTAAACCATATTTTCTCCCCTGGACTTCTTCAAGTGGTTACAGACAATGCCACAGTGATGTGATACATCAACAAACAAGGGGAACCAGGTTGTATTCCCCCATTGCGGACTAGCCATGTTAGGTTTGTATATAGCTTCACAGCACAATCTGTCTCTCTACAGACATCCTACATTCTGTAAGAGGAAAATTGTATGGCAGACAAGCAGAATAGGACCAGGGTAGGCCCTCACAAATGGAAACTAGATTAGAAGTTTTCCTAGACTTGATCCATCTGTGGGGAGGTCATCAAGTAGACCGCTTAGCCTCCTCTATGAACAATCAACTGGCAAAATTCTGTTCCATGAATCCATGCAAGAAGGCCTAGAAGACAGATGCCTTTTCTTTGGACAGGATTGTCCCTGTATGTTTTTGCACCCTTTCCACTAATATCTAGGATACTTCGGAAGATTCAGAAGGAATCCCTCAAGTTCATTGCAGTGACCCCCTTCTGGCCTAGGCAACTGTGGTTCTCTCTTCTTTTGGAAATGGCCAGAGACAATCACCACAACCTTCCTCACAGAATGGATCTACTCACACAAGATCAGGGGTGTTTGATACACCCCAACATGAATAATCTCCAATTGACTGACTACATGATAGGGTCCTAATTCCTATTAGATAACTTTTTTCTGGTGATATGCAATGGTTACTAATGGAGGCATGAAAGCCTGCTATAAGAAAATCATATATTAGCAAATGGAAAGGGTTTTCAAATTGATGCCAACAACATAGCCAACTGCCATTCAGGGCTAGTAGTTCTCTGGTTTTACAATATTTGTGTGAGTTTCTATTCCTCTGTCAAGATTCATTTATTGGCCATTTCAGCATTTGTGCCCATGGATCGTAATATTTCAAGGCAGTCGCATGTCAAAATGTTCTTGAAAGGGTTTTTTCATATGATGCTGCAAATAAAACCAGTGGCCCCTCCTTGGGATCTTAATTTTGTGTTAGACGAATTAACACTTGCTCTGTTTGAACCAGCTAATCTGGCTAACTTGAGGTTCTTAACATGGAAAACAGTTTTACTGATTGCTCTGGCCTCTGGAAGAAGGGTATTGAGGTTGAAAGCTGTTACGGTGAGTCAACTGTACCGCATTTTCAACAAAGACATAGTTTCTTTGAGGACTAGACCTTCTTTTATGCCTAAAGTGTTATCTGAGTTTACTTTAAGCCAAACTATCCATCTTCCCATTTTCTTTCCTGAACCTAAAAATGAAGAAGAAAGCATAGTGCATAGCTTGTATGTCCACAGACAACTCAGGCACTATCCTGATAGAACAAAACCTTTCACTTCTTCAGATCAAGTGTTCATTTCTTATGAACCTATAAGGAAACACTAACTAACTAAAGCACTACACCCACCTTGACTTCTCATAAGTATTAGACTCCCTATTGGTCCTTCCTGATCAAGTGAAAAATCAGTTCCCTTCCCTAATCTGATCAGTAAAAAAACAGTTCTCTATACTAATCTGGTATGTCCAAGGGTCAGTTTCAAGGTTACTCTCCAGTCCAGCTGGTGAATCTGGGAATTTTGAGGCAATGTTACAATTGCCTTATGTACACAGACAACCCTCTCCTCCTTCCAACAAACTCTAATATATGTGAGAGATGCAGTTACACAGCCAAACTGGAGGCAGAGCTCTCTCAACCCAAGACTGGCACAGTCAGTCAGGAGGAAAAGGTAACCACCCACACTACAAATCCAGTCTCACACAGACCTATTGCATCTGCATACTCAACACATAAACACACAAAAACATACTTGGAGGCTCTAAATAAAAATCTGCCTAAACAGCAAAGACCTCCTAAGCAGATATCCAAGCAACAGCCACCCCTCAACAATACCCACAAATCACATATCTCACAAAATCAGTGTGCCTCACAGTCACAACCCTTAAGGTCAAACAACACACCAAATACACTTGTTACAGGGGACTCTATTGTCTGGCACACTGACATCCCGCTCACCAGACTGAACAAGGAGAAGGTCACTGTAAGCTGCCTGTCTGGTGCCAGGATCCACCACATAACACAAGCACTCAGGTCACTCCAAAGCAAGTACAAGTATGACTCTGTTATTGTCCATGCTGGTGTGAATGACCTGAGACGTACCTCCCTGGACTACATAAAAAGTGACATAGAGGCGCTCTCTGACCAAGTAGCCCAGGCTGGTATGACCCTGACCTTGAGTAGCATCTTACCCTCACCAAGAATGATGCCACAGTATAAAGACAAAATGATCAGTTTCAACAATTGGCTAAAGTATTGGTGTCATTCAAAGGGGATCCCGTGTCTGTCAGCCTGGAATGACATGCTCGGCAAGCCACGTTGCTTCGCTAGGGACGGCTTGCACCTGTCACCCTTAGGCTTTCGTATACTGGCCAAGGCTCTTGCCACCCCCATAGTGCCTTTTTTAGGCAAGGCTCAAAGGACAAACCCACCTCCATAGACAACCCAAAGATAAAAAAACTAAAGGTGATGCTACTCAATGCCAGAAGTCTAAACCTCAAGATGCATGCACTCAAGACTCTCCTCAGTATGGAGAAAATTGATGTCTGTGCAGTAACAGAAACCTGGTTCAAGGCTCCTGAGAGCACCCCAGCACTACCAGGTTATAACTCATACCATGCGTTTCAGCCCCAAAACTCGGACCGAAGCACAAAAGGAGGGGGAGTATCTATATTCATCAAAGATACCTACACCTCCAGGTTAGTGGCACTGCATGAAGCATCGGAAACCATCCATGTGCAACTAACAGCGGGCAAAACTGCCTTTTTTTTTGCCTCCTTATTACAGGAACCCCACTGGGCATTCCTGAGAACACTGGAGAATACAAAGGTCTCTCCAAACACTATGTTATTGGGTGACTTCAACTACCCAAACATTGACTGGGAAAACTACTCAATCCCAAACACCCTTGCCCAACGGTTCCTTGAATTTATAAACTCTAATGCAATGGAACAACTGGTCACCACTCCCACAAGGGGGAACAACATATTGGACGTGGTCATCACCAACATGGGGACTCTATGTTCCACAACAGAGGTAAACCCCTCATTGGTAAGATCAGACCATAAACAAATTTCCCTGGACATCCATATCCCGTTCCCACCCCCAGCCAAGGAAATCACTGTAAAGAATTTCTCAAAAGCCAACTTTGCACTTCTCAAGACTGAGGTGGAATCCTTCAAAGCCCCTGGGCCAGAGGATAATACAGCCCAATCTGCAGAATACTTTACAAATGCATTCTATGAGCACCTGCAGGAATGCATGGATCATGCTATCCCAAATAAAACCAAGACTCACTCCTCCAAAAACAGGAGACGGTCTGGTGGACCCCAGCCATAAATAAGCTATACAACAGAAGGAGGAAGCTACTACAAAAAGGGAAGGCATCTCTGATCAGTATTAGCAAGAAACTTCGATCCCTCATAAAATCATCAAAGGCCAGTTTCGAAAGAAAAATTGCCCTAGACACTAAAGATAATCACAAGGCCTTCTTTAGTTGTGTCAGGAACATGGGCGGAAACTCCCAGATATGCTCTGAATTGTTGCATAACGGTACAAAATATACCGAACCTACAGACATAGCCAACATCCTGGCAGACAGATTCAGCGCAAACTTCTCCCCCAAAGGAGCAAATGCCTATCCCAACTGAATGTAACCTCCCTGACATCACAGATGCACAGGTGAAAGCTGCCCTCTCCAAAGCAAAAAACACAGCATCTATGGGACCGGACGGTGTCCCAGGCTGTGTCTTATACGAGCTCCAAGAAGAACTGAACCCTCACATTAAGTCACTGTTCAAACTTAGCCTTACTACAGGATATGTACCCAAAGAATGGCGTACAGCTACAGTGGTCCCACTCCACAAAGGTGGTGCCACAACGGACCCCGGAAACTATCGCCCCATAAGCCTGACTAGTCTGGTCTGTAAAGCTATGGAGCATATTATCATGGAACTCATAAACAAAGACATTGGGTGCCTCCAGACACTGGACCCTACCCAATTCGGCTTTGTTAAGGGCAGATCTTGCCTCTTAAACCTAGTTGATTTCTTTGAAACAGTTACCAAAGCCATAGATGAGGGCAAGGTAGTCCACACAGCCTACCTGGACCTCACAAAAGCCTTCGACACAAAACCCCACTAGGGCATCATAAATAAGCTTACCAGCTTAAATATCAGCCCCTATATCACAAGATGGGTTGCAAACTGGCTCAGAGATAGAACCCACATGGTCAGAATCGCAGGTGCCATGTCTGAATCCAAACCAGTTACAAGTGGCATCCCACAGGGCTCAGTTCTGGGACCTCTCTTGTTCAGTATATACTTCTCTGAGGTTCAGGCTAACATGGGGGGATTATGGCTGACAAAGTTCGCAGATGACTGCAAACTGGGGGCCATAATCAAATCTCCAGCTGACACAAGAATCTTCCAAAAGGGTCTCACAGAGACGGATGCTTGGTGCCAGAGCCACGGCCTCAAGCTAAATGCTAAAAAGTGCATAGTCATCCCCTTTGGGAAAAACAAGGTGCCCACAAATTACCACATAGGTGGTAATCCATTAAGTACGGAAGAAGTAATTAGAGATTTGGGGACCAACATAGATAGTAATCTCACCTTTGATAATCACGTTGCCAAAGTGGTTAGAAAGACCTATATAGCCCAACTTATCATGAAAGGGTTTGCATCTAGATCAAGAGAGGTCATTGTGCCCCTCTACTCGTCACTCATCAGGCCCATAATTGAATACAATGCCCCTTTTGGGATGCACCTTACCCAACACCTGCAGCAACTGGAGAGACCCCAAAAGTACTTCACCAAGAGGATCATGGGCTACAAACAGATGTCCTATGCAGCTCGACTAAAGAAACTCCAGCTCTACTCAGTTGCTTACCGCCTACTCAGAGGCGATCTATGCCTGACGTACAAAGCCATGTCAAACCCAGAATTAGTGGACATGCTCCACCTCAAAAAATCCAAGTCCCTTAGAGCTACATGCTCCAGGGACCTAAACCTCAGCACAAAAATAAAAAGGACATGCTGGAGGGACAGATTCATTTCCCAGAGGCTCCCCTCACTCTGGAATAGAATCCCAATTCATGTTAGACATAGCCCATCACTGACCCTCTTCAAGCGAAATTTGGACGCGTGGATGGAAAATCGCAAATTCACCCCTGGGATCTCTCCTGTGTCCCTGCTAGACAGAGGCACAGTTAACTAATCTTAAAAGGGTACCTTCTGTCACCTACTTTACAGAGGCACAGTAGGCTAATCTAATAGAGAGGCAGAAGCCAAATACACTCTGGCTAGGCTTATAAATGCCCTAGGGCAGATAACTTAGTATCTACCTATGAACCTATGAACCTATGAATGTGAGAAGGGACAACCTCTGTCAAAACAGACTATTTCCAAATGGTTGTCTAAGGTGATTACTTTTTGTTATACTCACTATGACATATCAAATCCAGGCAGGGTCAAGGCCCACTCTACAA